>NW_027288071.1:0-236105 GCF_047511675.1 Marmota flaviventris
TTACCGATTGGGGTTAGTGTTTGTGTAAGTATTAGGGTTATGGTTAGGTTTACGGTTAGGGGTTAGGGTTACGGCTGGTGTTAGGGTTAGTATTAGGGTAAAGGTTATGGTTATGGTTATGGTTAGAGTTACATTTAGGATAAGGTTAGCTTTAGGGTTATGGTTAGGTTTAGTGTTAGGGTTAGGGTTAGGGTTATGTTTAGGGATAGGGTCAGGGTTAGTGTTAGGGTTAGGATTAGTGTTAGTGTTAGGGTTATTGTTAGGTTTAGGGTTTTGGTTAGTTTTAGGGTTAGTGTTTGTGTAGGGTTAGGTTTAGGTTAGTGATAGGGTTAGGGTTACGGTTCTGTTTAGGTTTCATGTTAGGGTTAGGTTAGGGTTAGGGTTATTATTAGGTTTAGGTTTAGTGTTAGTGTTAAGGTTAGGGTTATGATTAGTTTTAGTAATAGCGTTAGGGTTAGGGTTAATTTTAGGGTTATGGTTCAGGTTCATGTTAGAGTTAGAATAAGGGTTACTGTTAGAGTTACATTTAGTGTTATGGTTAGGGTTAGATTTAGGGTTAGGATTAATATTAGGGTTAGTGTTAGTTTTAGCTTTACTTTTATGGTTAGTGTTAGTGTTAAGGTTAGGGTTAGGTAAGGGATAGGGTTATGGTTGGGTTTTGGTTTAGGGTTATGGTTTGGTTTAGGGTTTGTGTTAGGGTTAGGTTTAGGGTTAGGTGTAGGGTTAGGGTTAGGTTTAATGTTAGTGTTAGGGTTAGCGATAGAGTTAGGTTTAGAATTAGTGTTAGGGTTTGAGTTATAGGTAGCGTTAGGTTTAGGGTTAATGTAAATTTTAGGTAAGTATTAGGGTTAGGGTTAGTTTTAGGGTTAGGGTTAAGGTTAGGGTTAGTGCTCAGTTTAGGGTTAGGGTTAAAATAAGGTTTAGGGTTAGGTTTAGGTTTAAGGTTAGGTTTAGTGTTAGGGTTTGGTTTAGGGTTAGGGTTAGGGTTAGGGTTAGTATTAGGGTTAGGTTAGGGTTAGTTTTACACTTAGTGTTAGGGTTTGTGTTGAGGTTAGGGTTATTATTAGGTTTGGGTTACAGTTCAAATTAGGGTTAGGGTTAGGGTTAATGCTAGTGTTAGATTAGGGTTAGGGTTAGGGTTAGAGTTATTGTTAGGGTTTGGTTTAGGGTTAGTGTTTGGTTTAGGGGTTAGTGATAGGGTTAGTGTTTGTGTTAGTGTTAGTGTTAGGTTTAGTGTTAGGTTAATATTGGGTTTAGGGTTAGGGTGAGTGTTAGGGTTAGGGTTAGGGTAAGGTTTAGAGTTTGGGTTAGTTGTAGTGTTTGGGTCAGTGTTAGGGTTAGGATTATGGATAGTGTTAGGGTTAGGGATAGGTTTAGAGTTAGTCTTAGGCTTAGGTTTAGGGTTAGGGTTAGTGTTATAGTTAGGGTTATTCTAGCTTTAGGGTTAGTGTTAGGTTTAGGGTTACAAATAGGTTATTGTTAGGGTAAGGATTAGGGTTAGGGTTAGGATTAGTGTTAAGTTTACATTTAGGTTTAGGTTTAGTGTTAGTGTATTGTTACGTTAGCGTTAAGGTTAGGGTTATTTTTTGAGATAGGCTTACTGTTGGTGATACATTTTAGGGTTATGTTTAGGGTTAGTGTTAGTGATAGGGTTAGGGCTGGGGTTAGGGTTAGTGTTTTGGTTAGGCTTAGGATTAGTGTTAGGGTTAGTTTTATTGTTAGGGATAGGCTTAAAGTTAGTGTTATGGTTAGTGTTAGTGCTAGGGTTAGGGTTAGGGTTACAGTTACGGTTATGGATAGAATTTGTGTTAGTGTTAGGGTTAGGTTTAGGATTAGTGGTTAGGGTTAGGGATAAGGATAGGGTTATGGTTAGTTTTACATTTAGTGTTAGGGTTTGTGTTAGGGTAATGGTTTTGGTTAGATTTAGGATTATGGGTATGGTTAGGATTCATGTTATGGTTAAGGTTTAGGGTTAGGTTTCGGTTTGGGTTAGGGTAGGGTTAAGGTTTGTGTTAGGGTTAGATTTAGTGTTATATTAAGGGTTAAGTTTATTGTTAGGGTTATCATTAGATTTAGGTTAAGGTTAGTTTTAGAGTTAGTGTTAGGGTTTGGGTTAGTGTAAGGTTTAGGTTAGTTTTAGGGTTAGGGTTAGGTTAGGGTTAGGGTTAGGGAGAGCATTAGGTTTTGTGTCAGTGTTGGGTTAGTGTTAGCTTTAGTGTTACGGTAAGGGTTAGTGTTAGGGTTAGGGTTCTGGTTAGGGTTAGGGTTTTGTAGGATTAGTGTTAGGATTAGGGTTAGGTTTTGAATTTTGGTTAGGGATAGGTTTAGTGTTACAATTTGGGTTAGGGTTAGGGTTAGGTATAGTGTTAATTGTAGGGATAGGTTTAGGGTTAGAGTTAGTGTTAGAGTTAGGGTTAGGGTTAGGTTTAGTGTTAGGGTTGGCATTACGTTTAGGGTTGGTGTTAGTGTTTAGAGTTAGGGTTAAGTTTAGTTTTAGGGTTAGTTTTAGGGTTTTAGTTTGTGTTAAAGTTACGTTTAGGGTAAGGTTTATGTTTCGTGTTAGGGATATGTTTAGGGTTAGTGTTATGTTTAGGTTTAGGGTTAGGGTTAGGATTAATATTTAGGTTAGGTTTAGTGTTATTGTTAGGGTTAGAATTAAGGTTAGGGTGGAGTTTCAGGGTAGTATTAGCTTTCAGGTTAGCGTTTGGTTTAGGGTTAGTGTTAGGTTTAGGGTTAGGGTTAAGGTTTGTTTAGGTTTAAATTTAGGATTAGGTTTTGGGTTAGGGTTATCGTTAGAGTTACCTTTAGATTTAGGGTTAAGGTTAGTTTTAGATTTAGTGTTAGGTTTAGGGTTAGGGTAAGGTTTAGGTTAGGGTTAGGGTTAGGTTATATTTAAGGTATGGATAGCATTAGGGTTTCTGTTAGGGTTAGGGTTAGTGTTAGCTTAGTGTTAGGCTTAGGGTTATTGTGAGGGTTAGGGTTAGGGTTTGTGTTAGGGTTAGGTTTAGGGTTAGGGATAGGGTTAGTTTACAGTTAGGATTAGGGTTAGGGTTAGTGTTAGGTTTAGGGTTAGGGTTAGTGTTTGTGGAACGGTTTGGGTTAGTGTTAATGTTAGGTTTAGTGTTAGGGTTAGGGTTAGGGTTAGCATTATGGTTAGGGTAGGTTTTTGTGGTAGGTTAGGTTTAGTATTAGTATTAATGTTAGGATTAGCATTGGGTTTTGGGTTAGGGTTAGGGTTAGTTTTAGGTTTAGGTTTAGGGTTAGGCTTAATGTTAGGGTTGGGTTAGGATTATGGTTAGCATTATAGTTAAGTTTAGATTAGTGTTAGGTTTAGCTTTAGGGTTCGGTTAGGGTTAGTGTTAGGTTTAGGGTTAGGGTTAGTGTTATTTTTAGGGTTAGGGTTATGATTAGGTTTAGGTTTAGTGTTAGCGTTAGGCTTATGGTTAGGGTTATTGATTTGGTTAGGGTTAAGTGTAGGATTAGGGTTAGTGTTTGTGTTAGAGTTAGGTTTAGGGTTAGTTTTAGGGTTAGGGTTAGTTTTTAGGGTTAAGGTTACAGTTAGGATTAGTGTTAGGTTTTGGTTAGGGTTAGGGTTAATGTAAGGCTTGGGTTATCTTTAGAGTTAATGTTAGGGTTAGCATTAGAATTACGTTTAGAGTTAATGTTAGGGTTAATGTTAAGGTTATGGTAAGGCTTAGGGTTATGGTTAGTGTTAAGTTTAGGGTTAGGGTTAAGGTTTTGATAGGGTTATGGTTCAAGTTAGGTTTAGAGTTAGGGTTAGGGTTATGATTTAGTGTTAGTTTTAAGGTTAGGTTATATTTAGGGTTAGGATTAGGATTAGGTTTAGGTTTAAGGTTAGGTTTAGGGTTAGTGTTAAATTTTGCATTAGAGTTAGTGTTATGGTGAGGTTTAGGGTTAGTGTTAGGGTTAATATTAGGGTTTGCGTTAGAGTTAGGATTAGTGTTAGGGTTATGGTTAGGGTTTGTATTAAGGTTAGATTCAAGGTAAGTGTAAGATTAGGTTTATGGTTAGGATTAATTTTAGTGTTAGGGTTAGTTTTAATTTTTGCATTAGAGTTAGTGTTAGGTTTAGTGTCAGGTTAAGTTTACAATTAGGGTTAGGCTTAGTGTTAGTTTTATAGTTAGGTTGAGGGTTAGTGTTAGTGTTAGTGTTCGGTTTAGGGATAAGTTTAGGATTTTTGTTATTAGGGATAGGGTTATGGATAAGTTTAGGGTTTTTGTTAGGGTTAGGTTTAGTCTTAGGTTTAGGTTTAGGTTAGAGTTAATGTTAGAGTTAGGTTTAGTGGTAGGTTTAGGTTTAGTGTTAGTATTTTGTTTAGGGCTAGGGTTAGTGTTAAGGATAGTGTTAGGTTTAGGTATAAGTTTAGAGTTAGTGTTACGGTTAGGGTTAGGTTTAGGGTTAGTGTTATGGTTAGGGTTAGGGTTACGTTTAGTTTTAGTGTTAGTGTTAGAGTTAGTGTTAGGCTAAAAATTAGGATTAGGATTAGTGTTAGGTTTAATGTTGGGGTTAGGGTTAGGGTTTGGGTTAGTTTTAGTGTTAGGGTTTGAGTTAGGTTTAGGGTTAGTGTTAGATTTACTGTTAGGTTTAGGGTTAGGGTTAGGCTTAGTGTTAGGGTAAGTGTTAGGGTTAGGGTTATGATAAGGGTTGGGTTAGTTTAAGAGTTACGTTCAGGTTTAGTGTTAGGGTTTGTTTCAGGTTTAGTTTTAAGGTTAGGGTTACAGATAATATTAGTTTTAGAGTTAGGGTTAGGGGTTAGGGTTAGGGTAAGTGTTAGCATTATGTATAGGGTTACTGTTAGTATTAGGTTTAAGTTTAGGGTTAGCGTTATTTTTTAGGTTTATTTTAATGTTAGGGTTAGGTTTAGGGTTACGTTTACAGTTAGGGTCAGTGATAGGTTTAGGTTTGGAGTTAGGGTTAGTGTTAGTGTTAGGGTTAGGGTTAGGGTTAGGTAAATGTTTAGAATTATGGTTTGCTTTAATGTTTGTCTTAGGTTTAAGGTTAGTTTTATGGTTAGGGCTTGGGTTAGGTTTAGTGTTATGGTTAGGATTAGGTTTGTGTTAGTTTGGGATTACGGTTAGGCTCAGAAAAAGAGTTAAGTTTAGGGTTAGGGTTACGGTTAAATTTACGGTTAGGTTTGTGTTAGAATTTGGGTTAGGGTTAGGGTTAGTTTTAGGTTGGGTTAGGGTTAAGGTTAGTGTTAGGGTTAGCATTAGGTTTAGGTTTAGGGTTAATGTTAGGGTTAGCCTTAGTGTTTGGGTTAGGGTTTGGGTTAAAGTTTGTGTTAGTGTTAGGGTTAGGGTCATTGTTAGATTTAGGGTTATGGTTAGAGTTAGTGTTACGGTTAGGTTTAGGATTAGGTTTACGGTTATGGTTATGGTGTTAGGTTAGGTCTACGGTAGGATAGGTTTAGGAGTAAGGTTAGTGTTAGTTTTTTGGTTTTGTGCTAGGGTTAGGTTTACGGTTAGTGTTAATGTTATGGTTAGGTTTGGTTTAGGGTTAGTTTTAGGGTTAGGTATAGGGTATGTGTTAGGTTTAGGATTAGGTTTTGGATTACTGTTAAGATTAGCATTAGGGTTAGTGTTAGGGTTAGTGTTAATGTTAGGGTTAGGGTTAACACTAGTGTTAGGTTTAGGGATAGGTTTTGGGTTATTTTTAGGGTTAGGGTTAGTTTTATGTTTAGAGTTAGGCTTGGGGATAAGGTTAGTGTTAGTGTTGGGGTTAGGTTAGGTTTAGTGGTAGGGTTAGCATTCGGGTTACTTTTAGGGTTAGTGTTAGGATTAGGGTTAGTTTCAGGGTTAGGTTTATGGTTAGGGTTAGGTTTAGTGTTAGGTTTAGGGCTCGAGTTTTCATTAGGGTTAAGGTTAGAATTAGAATAATGATATTTTTAGGGTTAGGTTCAGGTTAGGTTTAGGGTAATGGATAGGTTAGTTTTAGGGACAGTGGAAGGGTCAGGCTGAGGATTAGCATTATGGGTAGGGCTAAGGTTAGGTTAATAGATAGGATTAGAACTAGTGTTAGGGCTAGGTTATGGTTAGAGTCATGGCTAGTGGTAGGGTTAGGTTTAGGTTTAGTGCAAGGATTAAAGTTAGGGTTAGGGTAGGGGTTAAGGCTAGGTTTAGGGTTCGAGTAAAGGTTAAAGCTAGGATTGGGTCTTGGATGAGGGCTAGGTTTTGGGTTCTGTTAGGGCTCTTTGTAGGGATACAGCTAATGTAAGAACTAAGGTTACAATTAGGCTAGTTTTAGGGTTACATTTAGGACTGAGTCTAGTTTTAGGATTATGTTTAGGTTTAGGGTGATATTTTTAACTAGGGTTAGTTTTAGGGTCAGAGTCAGAATCATGATTCATTTTATGGTTAGGGATAGGACTCAAATTAGGGGTAGGCTTAGGGCTAGATGTAGGGTTAGGAACTGGTTTAGGTTAAGGTTTAGGGTTAGTCCTATGGCTCGGTTTTCTTTTAGGACTAAAGCTAAAGTTAAGAGTAGTTTTATGATTAGCTTTAGTTTTATTGCTACTTACAGGGTGAGTTTAGGCTTAGGAGTAGATTTAGAGTTATGGTTAACTCTAGGGTTAGGGCTATGCCTAGTGTTAGAGCTAAGATTATGGCTACTGTTTGGGTTATGGTCAAGGATAGGGTCAGAACTAGGAATAGGGCTATGGCAAGAGTTAGAGTTAGTCTTTAGCTCTAAGAGTTTGGGTCAGGGTTAAGGCTAAATTAGGGCTAGGAATAGGTCTAGGAGTAGTGTTAGGCTTAGGCCTAGGATTAGGGTTTTCTAAGGTTAGGTTTAGGGTTAGGTTTAGGGAAAGGGCTGCCTGTTTGATTTCCACCTCCATTTCCATTTACCCATAGGTGTCAAAATGAAGTGAAACCTTAAAATACAAAGTGTTCATGAGAGTGAACCATTGAATTGAGAAGAACATACCTTGGGAGCATACTTAGGCTAGATAAAAGATGACTCCTGCCCAGTATCAAAGAAATTTGAACAAAACTAACTCTCAACCTAACATTACCTCTAACCCTAGCCCTAGCACTAACCCTAACCCTAACCCTAACCCTAACCTGGGTAAGGGTCACTGTTCTGGTTAGGGTTAGTTTTAGAGTTATGGCCATAATTAGGACTAGGGTTAAGTTGAGGGTGAGTTAGTGTTTGGGTTAGATTAAGGGTTATTGTTAGGTTGAGGGCTAGAGTTATGTCTATATTTAGGATTAGAATTAGGTCTAGGGCTAGTGTTAGTTTAGATTTATGTATAGGTTTACCAGTAGGGCTAGTGTTAGGTTTCAGTTTAGGGGTAGGGTCAGGTTAAACCAAGGGTTAGTGTTAGGGTCAGAATAAGCGTCCTGGTTAGGGTTAGATTTGGGTTAAGTTTAGAGGTAGAATAAGGGCTAGGGTTAGGACTAGTAATAGAGTTAGGGTTTGGGGTAGACTAAGGATTAAGGTTAGGACTAGGGTAGAAATAGGGTGAAGGTTTAACTTAGTGTAAGGGATAGGGTTAGAGCTAGGGCTAGGACCAGGGATAGGGTTAGGGTTAGGGCTAGTGTTAGGGTTAGGGTCAGGATTAAGTCTAAGTTTAGGGCTAATGTCAGGTCTAGGGTAAGATTTAGGGATAGATTTAGGGTTATGATTATGGCTAGGTATAGTGTAAGGGTTAGGTTAAGGTTTAGGGTATGGTTTAGAGCTAGGGATAGTATTAGGGTCAGATTCAGGGTTATGGTTTGGGTTAGGTTAATGATTAAGATTAGGTCTCAAATTAGCTTTAGGTTTAGGGTTAGGCTTATGAATATGGTTAGGTTTAGGGTTCAGGTTAGGTTTAGGGTAATAGATAGGTTTAGGGTTAGGGATATGTTTAGAGTTATCCTAGATTTAGCATTAAGGTATGGTTAGGGTTAGGGTAATGGAAAAGATTACAGCTAGGGTTATGGCTAGGGTTATGGTTAGAATTACGGCTAGGGTAAGGTTTAGGGTTAGGGTTAGGTTTAGGGTAAGGGTTAGGGCTAGGGTTATGGTTAGGGTTAGGGTTAAAGGTAGTGTTAAGTCTCTGATTAATGCTTGTTTGGGGGCTAAAATAGGCTAGAATTAGGTCTAGGGTCTGTGTTAGGGTTAGGCCTAGTGTTCGGCTTAGGTTTAGGTTTAGGGATAGGGTTAGGTTTAGGGGAATGGATGGGATTATAGCTTGGTTTAGGGCTAGGTAGAAAATTAGAATTATGGTTAGGGCTAGGTTTATGGTTTTGGTTATTAATAAGGCTAGATTTAGGGCTAGGTTGAGGGCTAGGGTTTGTTTTAGGGTTATGGCAAGAATTGGGCTAGGGCTAGTGTCTGGTCTAGGGTTATGGTTCAGGACATATTTGGGGTTAGGTTTATTGTTATGTCTAGAGTAAGGGTTAGGTTTAGAGTAAGGGTCAGGTTTAGAGCTAGGTGTATTATTAGGGTTAGGGTCAGGTTTAGGGTTTAGTTTAGATTAGGATTTACGGTTAGGGATTGAATTAGCATTAGGTTAGGGTTAAGGTAATGAGACTGTTAGGTTTAGGGTTTAGGTTAGGTTTAGGGTAATTGATAGGGTTAGAGTTAGCGATAGGGTCAGGGTTAGGCCTAGGGTTAGCATTAGGGTAAGTGTTATGTTTAGGGTAATGGATAGGTTTAGACTAGGGTTAGGGCTAGGGTTATGGTTACTATTAGGCCTAGAGTTAGGGTTAGGGTTAGCCTTAGGGATAGGGTTAGGTTTAGGTTTAGGGTAGGGTTTAGGGTTTGAGCTAGGGTTAGTTCGCACTAGGGCGAGGGTTAGGTTTAGGATTATTTCCATGTTAGTGTTACAGTTAGGGTCTGGATTACTGTTAGTGTTAGGGCTAGTGTTATTATTAGGTTCAGGGTATTAGATAGGGTTAAATATCAGGTTATGTTAGGGTTAGGATTAGGGTTAGGTTAGAAGTAATGGTTAGGGTTTGAGCTATGGTTAGGTTAGGGTTAGGGTTAGGGTTAGGGTAATGGATAGGTTTATGGGTTGTGATAAAGTTAGGGTTTAGCCTAGGGTTAGCATTAAGTGTAGGGTTAGGGCTAGTTTTAGGATTAGCATTAGGGTTATGGCCAGTGTTAGGGTGAGGTTTACGTTTAGAGTTAGGCTTAGATTTAGAGTTAGGTTTAGATCTAGGGTTAGGGCTAGGGTGAAGGTTAAATCTTGGGTTTGGACTAGGGTTAGGGTTAGGTTTTGGGTTATGACAAGTGATAGGTTTTGAACTATTAATAGAACTAGGGTGAGAGTTAAATTTAGTCTTAGGGATAGAGATAGAGTTACAGTTAAGTTTAGGGCTAAATTAGGGCTAGAGTAGGGCTAGGGTTAGTGTTAGGGTTAGGGCTATGTTTAGGTCTAGGATTAGTTTTAGGGTTAGGGCAGAGTAAGGTATGATGTTACAGCTAGGTATAGGGCTAAGGCGAGGGTTAAAATTAGGGTTATAGCTAGGGTTAAGCTTAAAGTTAGGATTAAAGCTAGTGATAGGCCTAGGATTAGGGCTACAGTTTGTGTTAGGGTTAGGGCTATTATTAGTACTATGTTTAATATCAGGTCTAGGGTTATGGTTATGGATAATTTTAGAGATAGTTTTATGTCTAGGTATTGTATAAGGGTTAGGATGAGGGTTAGGGTCAGCTTTAGACGTAGGGGTATTATTAGGGTTTAGGATCATGGTTGGGGTTTGTTTAGGTTAAGGTTGTGGGTTAGGGCTCAAATTAGCATTAGGGTAATAGTTATAGTTAAGGTAATGGATAAGGTTAGGTTTAGGTTTCAGGTTATTTTTATGGTAATGGATAGGTTAGGGTTAGGGATAGTGCTAGAGTTAGGCCATGGGTTAGCATTAGGTTTAGCATTAGGGTTAAGGTAATGGATAGGGTTAGAGCTACGGTTAGGGCTAGGATTATGGTTAAGACTAGGGCTAGGTTTAGGATTAAGTTTAAAGATAGTGCAAGGGTTAAAGTTAGGGTTAGGTTTAGGGTAAGGGTTAGGGCTAGGTTTAGGGATAGTGTTAGGGTTAAATCTATGGTTGGGTCTTGGGTTAGGGCTATGTTTTGGGTTATCTTAGGGCTAGTGTTAGGGATATGGCTAATGTAAGAACTAGGGTTATGATTAGGGATAGTTTTAGAGTTACCATTAGGGCTAAGTCTAGTTTTAGGATTAGGTTTAGGTTTAGGGTGATGTTTTGAACTAGGTTTAGTGTTAGGGTCAGAGTCAGGATCAGGGTTCGTTTTAGGGTTAGGGATAGGACTTGAATTAGGGGTAGGCTTAGGGCTAGATGAGGGGTAAGGACTTGGTTTAGGTTAAGGTTTAGGGTTAGTGCTATGACTCGTTTTTTTTTTTTTTTTTCAGGCTAAGGCTAAAATAAAGGGTAGTTTTAAAATAGTGTTAGTGTTATTGCTAGTCATAGTGTAAGTTTAGGCTTAGGGGTAGATTTAGAGTTATGAATAATTCTTGGGTTAGGGCTATGGCTAGGGTTAAGGCTAAGGTTAGGGCTAGTGTTTGGGTTATGGTCAGGCATAGGGTTAGAACTAGGAATAGGGCTAGGGCAAGAGTTAAAGTTAGTCTTAGAGCTAGGGTTAGGGTTAGGTTTAGGGGAAGGGATGCCTGTTTGATTTCCACCTCCAATTTCCATTTACCATATAGGTCAAATGAAGTGAAACCTTAAAATTCAAAGTGTTCATGATAATGAACCATTGATTTGAGAAGGCCCAAAATCTTGGGAGCATACTAAGATTAAAGATGAATCTTGCCCAGTATCAAAGAAATTTGAACAAAACTAACTTTCCCCCTAACATTACCAATAACACTAGCCCTAGTCCTAACCCTAAACCTAACCCTAACCCTAACCTGATTAGAGGACCATTGATCCTAGAATTCCCGCATTTGGGAGCCTTGTGGGGCAAGCTAAGTAATGAATCCTACACAGCATCAAACAAATCTGATCGAATAATTATGGGAGGTATTTCAGTACATGCATATTTCCCTGTTTTCTCCTAAAGGGCCTTTGGATATAGTTGTTTTTGCATTCTTACGCTTAGGCCTATTTTCACAAGGAACATACCAGAGTCCCTACAGAGGACTGATGAAGTGTGTGAAGTTTCAAGCAGCACAAACCCTGTTTGATTTTCAGCTCCTTTTACTTTCCCATAAAGGTCAAAATGAAGTAAAATTTTAAAATACAAATTGTTTCTGACAGCAAACATGTGAACTGAGAAGGCCTAAATCTGTGGAACAGAGTAAATCTAGCTAAAAGACAAATCCTGCCAAGTATCAAAGAATTTTGAATAAAAATACCTCTAAACCAAACACTAGCTCTAACCCTAACCATTCCCCTAACACTAACTTTTTTATGGAACCTTTGATCATAGAAGTTCCAAACCTGGGCAACCTAGTAGGGCAAGCTAAGGGATGAATGCTGTGCAGTATCAAAGAAATCTGACCAAATAATTGATGGAGTATATCAGAAGATGCATATTCCCCTGTTATCTCCTAAAGGACTCTTGGATAAAGTTGTTTTTATATGCTTCAGCTTAGGCCTACTTTCACAAGAACAAACTAGAGATTGTGCACAGAGAATTGATGGAGTGTGAAGTTTCAAGCAGCTAGCACCAATGCTGTTTAATTTCCAATTTCATTTCCTTTTACCTGTATAGGACAAAAATGAACTGAAACTTTAAAATATAAACTGTTTCTTACAGAGAACCATTGAACCTAGGAGGCCCAAACATGTGGAGTATGGTAAGGTTAGGAGAAAAATGAATCCTGCCTAGTATCAAAGAAATTTGAACAAAACTAACTCTAACCCTAATACTAGCTCTAACACTAGCCTTAACACTAACCTTAACACAAACCATAACCTGTTGAAAATAATGGTGATCCTACAAGTCCCAAACTTGGGTAGCCTAGTGGGCTAAGCTATCAGATGAATTCTATGCAGTATCAAATAAATATGACCAAATAATTGGGGTGGTATTTCAGTTCATGCATATTTCTCTGTTTTCTGCAAAAGGGCTCTCGGATGAAGCTTCTTATGCCATCTTCATCTTAAGCTACTTTTACAAAAAATAATCCAGAGAATTCTCACAGAGAACTGATTCAGTGTCTGAAGTTTTAAGCAGCTAGCACCAACCTGGTTTGATTTCAACCTCCATTTTCATTTACGTATATGGGTCAATATGAAGTGAAACTTTAAATACAGAGTGCTCCTGATAGTGAACCATTAAAATGAGAAGGCCCATACATGGGAAGCATATCAAGGCTAGGAAAAAGATGACTCCTTCCAAGTTTCAAAGAAATTTGAACAAAACTAACTCTCACCCTAACACTACATCTAACCCTAGCCCTAAACTTAAACCTAACACTAACCCTAACCTGATTAGAGAACCATTGATCCTAGAAATCCCACACTTGGAGAGCTTTGTGGGGCAAGCTAAATAATGAATCCTATGCAGTATCAAACAAATCTGACCAAATAATTATGGGAGGAATTTCAGTGCATACATATTTCCCTGCTTTCTCCTAATGGGCTCTCAGATAAAGTTGTTTTTGCATGCTTCAGCTTAGGCATACACTCACAAGGAACATACCAGAGTGTCCCCACAAAGAATTGAGGGTGTGTGTTGTTTCAAGCAGCTAGCATAAACCCTGTTTGATTTCTAGGTCCATTTACATTTACTCATATAGGTTAAAATGAAGTAAAATGAAAATATTTACTGTTCTGGACACCAAACTTTTGAACCAAAAGGCCTAAACCTGAGAAACAGAGTAAGGTTAGGTAAAGATAAATCCTAGATTGTATCAAAGAAATTTGAATAAAATAACTCTAACCCTAGCACTACCTCTAAACTGAGCCCTAATCCTAAACCTAAACATTAACATAGCCCTATCCCTAATCTAACTTTAACCCTAATTTTAACTGGAACCATTGCCCAAACCCTAGCTCTAACTCTATCCATTCCCATAACTCTAACCCTAACCCTAATGCTAAACGTAGCCCTAACCCTAACATTTACCCTAGACCTGCTCTAACTTTAACTCTCGCCTTAGCCCCAAATCTAGCTCCAATCATAACACTTACCCTAAAACTAACCTTAACCCTATGCCTAACTATAACCCTAACCCTAACCCAAACACCAGCTCTAATCCTAAACATAAACATGAACATAGCCCTAACCCTAGCTGTAATCCTATCTTTTACCCTAATCTTAAGCCTAACACAAATGCTAACAATAGCACTAAACCTAACTGTATAGCTATCCCTAAGGGTATTCAAAACCCTAAACCTAACCTGAACCCTAAACCTTACCATATCCATTACTCTAAACCTAATGCTAATTTGAGCCTTAACCCTAAACCTTATCCAAAACCAATCCCTCATCCTGACCCTGAGCGTAATAACACACTTAGCTCTAAACCTCACCTTTATTCTAAACCTAACCCTTACAGTAGACTTTTCAAAACCAAATCCTGCAACTACCCTTAACTGTAATGCTAGATCTGACATAGACCTAGCCTTGATACTAGCCCTAGCCCTAGCCCTAACACACACCCTCATCCAAGCCGTAAACCTAGCCTTAATCCTAACCCTCACCCTAACCCTAACCCAAGACCTAATCCTAACCATAACCCTAGCCCTAAACTTAACTCTAACTGAATCCATTACCCTAAACATACCTTTATCCTAATGCTAATCCTAAGACTAACCCTAACCCTATCACTATCCCCAAAACTATCAATTACCCTAAACCTAACCTGAACCCTAAACCTAACCCTATCTTTACCCTAACCCTAACCCTAAGTATAATTTGAGCTGTAACCCTAAACTCAAACCTAACCAAGCCCTAACACTGACCTAATAATTCCCCTAGCTCTAAACCTGACTCTTACCCTATACCTAACTCTTACAGTAGACCTTGCCATAAACCTTTCCCTAAAACTATCCTTAACTGTAACCCTAGACCTGACATTACCCCTAGCCATAATTCTAGTCCTAACCCTATCACAAACCCTAGCCCTTATCCTAGCCCTAAACATAGCCTTAATTACAATCCTAACCCAAAGTCTAGGCCTAACCCTGACACTAACCCTAGCCCTAATCTTAGCCCTAATTTAGCCCTATCCCTAACACTAGTTCTAAGACTATCTCTAATTCTCACATTAGACCTTTCACTCATTCTAACCCTATCCCTTACCGTAACCCTAACCCTAGCCCTAACCCTTGCCCTATTCTTTGCCCTAGCACTAACCTTAGATAAAACCTAACTCTAAATCGAGCCCTAACTCGAAGTCTAAGCCAAACCCTAACACTAGCCCAAACCATAACATTAATCTAAATGCAGCCGTAACCCTAGCCCTAGCCCTAAAACAAAATCTAGCTACAGCTATAACCCTAACCCTTAACCTAAATCAAACCTTAACCTTAAAGCTAGCCCTTAAACCCTAGCCCTAATATAAGTTGTAAGCCAAACCCTTAAACTAACCCTGAACCTGACACTGACCCTAATACTACTAGCTCTAAATATCACCCTAACCCTAAACCTTCCCCTAACACTATATCTAGCCATAAAACCCTAAAACTAGCCCTAAACATCAGCCTCATACTTACATTAGCCCTAGCCCTAACCCTATCCCTAACTTAACCCAAAACCTAGCCCTAATCCTAGCTTTAACCCTAGCCCTATTCATAACCATAAACCTAGCCCTAAACCGATCTCTAACTCTCTCCATTACCATAACCAAAACCATAACCTTAATGCTAACCCTAGGCATGAACCCTAATCTTAACCCAATCTATTACCCTGGACCTAACCTGAACCTAAATTTAACCCTATCATTACCCTAACCCTAACACTAACACTAATTCAAGCCCTAATTTTAAACCTTAACCTATCGCAAACCCTAATCTTGACTTTGACCTTAATAAAACCCCTAGCTCTAAACTTGAACATAACTCTACCCCTAACCATTACCCTAGATGTAGCCATAATCCTAACCCTAAAACTATCTTTAACCAGAATTCTAGACCTTAAATTATCCCTAGCCCTAATCCTAGTCCTAAACCTAAAACAAACCCTAGCCCTCATCCTAGCCCTAAACCTAGCTTTAATCATATACCTAACCCTAACCCTACCCCTAACCCAAATTGTAACCCTCACCCTACCTCTTTACCTAGCTATAATGCCATCTCTTACCCTAAACTTAAACCTAATCCTAACCCTAACCCTAGGCTTAAGCCAAACAATAAACCTAGCCCTAATCCTAGCACTAATTTAGACCTATCTCTAACCCTAACACTAACCCGAGCCCTAAGACTCACTCTAGCTCTCGCCCTATACCTATCCCTAGTTCTAACCCTATCCCTTACCATAACCCTATCCCTAGCTCTACCCCTTGCCCTATCCTTAGTCCCTGCCCTAACCCTAGATCTAACCCTAACTCCAAATCTAACTTTAACCCTAAGCCTAAGCTAACACTTACTCTATCTCTAAACCTAACCCTAAAACTAAACCAAAACCAAGCAATAGCCCTAACCCTAAACATTAACTTAAACCAAACCCTAACACTAAACCTACACATATCCCTAGCCCTAATTCGAGTTCTATCACTAACTTTAAAACTAACACTGACCCTGACTCATATCCTAACACTCAACCTAGCTCTAAACACGGCCCTCACCTTAAACTGAACGCTAAGAATAACCCTAACAATAATTCGAGTCCTATCCCTAACCCTAAAATGAACACTGACCTGACTCTTATCCTAACACAAACCCTAGCTATAAATATCACCCTAAACTTAAACCTAACCCTAACACTAAACCTAACCATAACACTAAAACTAACCTAAATTTAACCCTAGTTCTTACTTTAGCCATGGCCCTAATCCTATCCCTAACCCTAACACAAACACTAGCACTAATCCGAGCCCTAAACCTAGATTTAACCCTAACTATAACCCTAACCATAACCCTAAACTTAGCTCTAAACTAATCCCTTAGCCTAAGCAAACCCCTAAACCTAAGGGTAACCCTAGACCTATCCTTAATCCTTAGGCTAACCAAAACCCTAACTCTATTAGTAGCCCTATCCCTAGCTCTCATTCTAGCTCTAACCCTATCCCAAATTCTAACCCTAACACTGACCCTTATACTGACCTTACCACTAATCCTAGGTCTAACTGTAACCCTAAATCTAACCCAAAACCTATGGTCATCCTATCCCTAGACCTAACCCTGAAGCTAACAGACAGCCTAGCCCTAACCATAGCTCAGAACCTAACCCTTATGCTAAACGTAAACATAAACCTAACCCTAGTTCTAACCCTCACCCTAACCCTAACTCAAGACCTAATCCTAAACCTAACCCTAGCCATAACCTTAAATCTAACTGTATCCATTACTCTAAACATTACCCTTACACTAATGTAACCCTAGGCCTAACCCTAACCCTATAACTATCCCCCAAACTGTCAATTACCCTAAACCCAACCTTATCATTACCCTAATGCTAATCCTAATGCTAATTCGAGCCCTAACCCTAAATTCAAACCTAACCCAAAACCCAACACTGACACTGATATTAATAATTCCCCTAGCTCTAAACCTGACTATTAGCCTATACCTAACCCTTACACTAGACTTAGCCATAAATCTAACCCTAAAACTATCCCTAACCATAACCCTAGACCTGACTTTAGCCCTAGCCATAATCCTAGCCCTATCCCTAGCACAAACCCTCGTCCTTACCCTAGCCCTAAACATAGCCTTAATTATAGCTCTAACCCTAACCCTAGGCCTAATCCTAACACTAACCATAGCCCTAATCTTAGCCCTAATTTAGCCCTATCCCTAACCCTAACCCTACCTCTAGCCCAAAGAGTAACTATAAATCTCACCCTAGCCCTAACTCTAATTCTAACCCTATACTTTACTGGAAGCCTAATCCTAGCCTGAACCATAGGTCTAACCCTAGCCATATTCATATCCCTGGCCATAACCCTAGATCTAACCCTAACTCTAAATCTAACCCTAACAATAAGCCTAAGCCTAAACCTAACCCTAGTCCTAACCCTCAGGCTAATCCTAAAACTAGCCCTAACCCTAGCCCTAGCTCTAAAACAAAACCGAGCCATAGACCTAACCCTAATCGTTAACATAAACCAAGCCCTAATCCTACACCTAGCCCTAACCCTAGCAATAATTCGAGTTAAGCCGAACCCTAAAACTAACCCTCACCCTGACTCTGATCTTAACACTAACCCTAGGTCTAAACATCACCCTAACCCTAAACCTAAACCTAACACTAGTCCTAGTCCTAGTCCTAACCCTTAACACTAAAATTAGCCCTAATCATAACCCTAGTACTTACATTAGCCGAAACCCTAACCCTAGCCCTAACTTAACTCAAATCCTAGCCCTATTCAGAGACCTAAACCTAACTTTAACCTAAACCTATCTCTAACCCTATAATTATAACCATAACCCTAGCTGTAACCTTAGCTTTAACCCTATCCATTACCCTAACCATAACCCTAACCCTAATGCTAACCCTAGGCCTAAACCTAACCCTATCCCTAAACTTCACCCTATCCATTACCCTAAATCTAACCTGAAACCTAAACCCAACCCTATCATTACACTGATCCTAACTTTAATGCTAATTTGAGTCCTAACTTTAAACCTTAACCTATCCAAAACACTAATCATGAACATGACCCTATTAATACCCTTAACTCTAAACCTGACCTAACTCTAAACCTAATGCTAACACAAG
Source organism: Marmota flaviventris (assembly GCF_047511675.1). NCBI lineage: Eukaryota > Metazoa > Chordata > Mammalia > Rodentia > Sciuridae > Marmota > Marmota flaviventris. The sequence continues at coordinate 17,794 of NW_027288071.1, forward strand.
GCATAGCCATAAACCTAAACTTAAACTATATTTAACTGTAAACCTAGACCTGAAATTCACCCTTAACCATAATCCTAGCCCTAAACCTAGCCTTATTCCTAACCCGAACCATAACCCGAGCACTAACCCTAATTCTAATCCTCACCCTAACCCTAAACCTACCTATAACCCCATCCCTTACCATAATCCTAACCAAAACCTTAAACCTAACCCTAACTCCCACCCTAACCCTAGGCCTAATACTAACACTAAGCCTAGTGCTAATCCTAGCCCTAATTTAATCCTATCCTAACCCTAACCCTAGCCCTAAGACAACATTTAACTCTTACCCTAGCCCTAGCCCTAGTTCTATCCTTAGCACTATCCTAACTCTAGATCTAAACCTAACTCTAAATCTAAGCCTAACTCTAAATTTAACTGTAATCATAAGCCAAACCAAACCCTAACACTACCCCTAACCATAATGCTAATCCTAAAACTTGCCCTAGCCCTGGCCCTAGCCATAAAACAAAATGAAGCCATATCCCTAACCCAAACCCTTAACCTAAACCAAACCCATACCTTATACCTAGCCCTAACCATAACTCAAAAAATTACTCTGACTCTGACACTAACCCAGCACTAATCCTAGCTCTAATCATCACCCTAACTTAAATTAGCCATAACACTAGACCTAGCCTTAACTTTAACCCTAAAACTAGCCTTAATTGTAACCCTAGTTTGTACATTAGTCATTGTCCTAACCCTAGCATTAACCCTAACACAAATCCTACCCTGGATCGAGCCCTAAACCTAGCTTGAACCCTAATCTTAACCCTAATATTAGCCCTAAACCTAACCCAAACCCTATCCCTAAGCCTAGCTCTCACCCTATCCCTTACCCTAAGCCAAACCCTAACCCAAATGCTAACCCTAGTCCTAACCCTAATCCTTAGTCTAACGTCAATTCTAATCATATTACTAGTCTTAACCCTACCCCTCATTATACCTCTAAACCTAACCCTGACCCTCATCTGACCCTAAAAGTAACCCTAGGTCTAGACCTGACCCTAAACCTAAACCAAAACCTAACACTAGACCTACCGGTAACCCTATGCTTATACCTAAGCCTAACACTAGACCTAGACCCAAAGCTAAACCTAAATATAGCTATAACTCTAGCCCTAGACCTAAACAAAATCCTAGCACTAGCTCTAATAACCCTTAACCTAAACCAAAAACTTATCCTATCCCTAGACATAAACCTAGTCCTAATTCTGGCTCTAACCCTAAACCTAACCCTATCCTGAACACTGACCCTGATCCTAACACTTAATCTAGCTTTAAACCTGACACTAATCCAAAACCTAGACCTAACACTAGAGCTAGCTATAACCATAAACCTAAAATTAGCCCTAAACATAACCCAAGCTTTTACATTACCCATAGTCCTAACCCTAGCCCTAACCTAACAAAAACCTAGAGCTAAACCTAGACCTGAACTTAGCTCTAAGCATAAACCTAAGCCTAGCCCTAACCCTAACCCTAACTCTAACCCTAACCCTCTCCTTAGACCTAACCATAGCTCAAAGCCTAACCCTTACCCTAAACATAACCCTAGCCCTATCTTAAATCTTAATCCTAACCCTAGCCCTAATCCTAACCATAACCCTAGCACAAACTTTAGCTCTAACCATATCCATTACTCTAACCCTAACCCTAACCCTAACCCTAATTAAAACCCTATCCCTAACACTAAACCTAACTCTAACCATAATCTTGAACTCAGAAGTGAACCTAAATCTAACCCTCACACTAGCCCTAACCCTAGCTCAAACACTAACCCTTATCCTAACCTAACCATAACCTTAACCCTAAACTAACACTTACCCTAACCCTAACACTTACCCTAAACCAAACCCTAGCCCTATCCCTAAACCTAACCTTAATCCTAGGCTTAAACCAAACCATAACCTAGCCCTAATTCTAGCTCTAAAACTATCCATTACACTAAACATAACCCTAACCCTAATGCTAAACATAACATGATCGCTGAAACCTAACCCATCTGTTACCTTAAACCTTAACTAAAACCTAAAGTAAACCCTTCCATTCACTTAACTCTAAACCTAAACTAATGCTAATTCGAGCCCTAAACCCTTTTTAGTGTAAACCAAACACTAACCCTGACCCTGACCATGACAAAAATAATAATTCTAGCTCTAAATCCGACCTTTAACATAAACCTAACCGTAACACTAGACCTAGCCATAACCTAACCCTAAAAATATCCTTAACCATAACCCTAGACCTGATATTATCTCTAGCCCGAGACCTAGCCCTAACCCTATCAGAAAACCTAATCCTCATTCTAGCCCTTATCCTAGCCTTAATCCTAAACTGAATCATAACCCTAGGCCTAATCCTTATTCTCACCCTCACCCTAGCCCTAGACCTAGCTATAACCCCACCCATTCCCCTAAACTTAACCCTAACCCCAGTGCTAACCCAAACCCTAGCCCAACCCCTAGGCTTAATCCTAACACTAACCCTAGTCCTAATCCTAGCCCTAATTTACCCTAACCCTAACCCTCACCCTAAGCCTACTCCTAAGAATAACTCTAATTCACACCCTAGATGTATCCCTAGTTCTAACCATATTCCTTATCATAACCCTAACCCTAGCATGAGCCCAACCCTAGATCAACCCTAACTCTAAATCTAACCCTAGCCCTAAGCCTAAACTTCACTCTAACACTAGCCCTAACCCTGATGCTAATCCAAAATCTAGCCTTAACCCTAGCCCTAGCCCTAAAACAAAACTGAGCCATAGGCTAACCGTAATCCTTAACCTAACCATAATCCTTAACATAAACCTAACCCTACACCAAGCACTAACTTTAGCCCTAATTCAAGTCCTAAACCTAACTAAAACTAACCCTGACCCTGACCCTGACCCTAAATATAACACATGCTCTAAACATCACCCTAACCCTAACCCTAAAACTGGCACTAATTGTAACACTAGTTCATACATTAGCCATAGCCCTAACCCTAGCCCTAACCAAACTCAAAACCTAACCCTTATTTGAGACTTAACCCTAGTTTTAAACCTAACCCTAACCCAAAACCTAGCCCTAAACCTTATCCTAACCATAGCCAGAATCCTAACTATAACCCTAGCCTTATCACTAGCTGTAACCTATCCATTACCCTAACCATAACCATAACCCTAATGGTAACCCTAGGCCTAACCCTAACCTTATCGCTAACCCTAACCTTATTCATTAACCTAAACCTAACCTGAAACCTAAACCTAACCCTATCATTACCCTAACCCTAATCCTAATGCTAATTTGAGCTCTAATATTAGACTTAACCTAAGCGAAACCCTGACTCTTACCCTTCCCATAATAATATACCTAGCTCTAAATCTGATCCTACCCCTAAACCTAACCCTTATACTAGACCTAGCCATAAACCTAACCCTAAAACTATTCCTAACGTAACCATAGACCTGACATTTGCCCTAGCCATAATCCTAGCCCTAACCTTAACACAAAACATAGCCCTAACCCTAGCCCTAATCCTATCCATAACCCTAGCCCTAAACGTAGCTCTAACCCTATCAATTACCCTAAACATAGCCCTAATTCTAATGCTAACCCTAGGCCTAAATCTAACCCTATGCCTAAACGTAACCCTATCCATTATGCTAAACCTAACCTGAACCCGAAACCCAACCCTATCATTACCCTAACCGAAACCCTAATGTTAATTTGAGCCCTAACCCTAAACCCTAACATAAACAAAACCCTAAACATGACCCTGACCCTAATAATACCCCTAGGTCTAAATTTGACCCTTAACCTAAATCTAACCCTTACACTAAACATAACTATAAACCTAACCCTGAAACTATCCCTAACCATAACCCTAGAACTGACATTTGCCCTAACACTAATCCTAGCCCTAACAAAAACACAAACCTAGCCCTCATCCTAGCCCTTAACCTAGCCTTAATAATAACTCTAATGAAACCCTAGCCCTAAGCCTAATTCTAACCTTCATCCTAGCCCTAAACCTAGCTCAAACCACATTATTTGCACTAAACCTAACCCTAAGCCCAAAACTAACCCTAGGGCTAAACATAAACATAAACCTAGCCCTATTCCTAGCCCTAATTAAACCCTATACCTAACCAAACACTAAGCCTAGCCCTAAGACTAACTCTCACTCTCGCCCTAGCCATATCCCTAGTTCTAACCCTATTTTTATCATAACCCTAATCCTAGCTATAAACCCAGAAGTAATGCTAGCCATATCCTTAGCCCTAGACCTTGCACTAGATAGAATCCTAACTCTAAATCTAACTCTAAACCTAAGACTAGTGTTAGGGTTAAGTTTAGGAAGAGGTTTATTTCTAGTGCTAGTCTTAGGTTTACTAGTCTTAGGATTACTACACTAGTACTGAACCTAATGCTAATCTTAAAACTAGCCCTAACCATAGCCCTAGCCCTAAAACAAAACTGAGCCATAGCCCTAACTTTAAAGCTTTACCTAATTCAAAATCCAACTCTATACCTAGCCCTAAACCTAGCCCTAATTCGAGTCCAAACCCTAACCCTAAAACTACCCGTGAACTTAATTTTGACCCTAATACTAACCCTAGCTCTAAACATCACCCTAATGTTAATCCTAACCCTAAAACTAGACCTAGTCCTAACTGCAATTTTAAAACTAACCCTAATCGTAACTCTACTGCAAACATTGGCTGTAACTCTAAACTTAGTCCTAACTCTAACCAAAATTTAGCCTTAATATGAAACCTAACTCTAGATTTAACACTAAATCTAATCCTAACATTAGCCCTAACCCTACCCTAAATGTAGCCCTAACCCTAGGTCTAACCCTATCCCTTACCCTAAGCCAACACTAACCCTAATGCTAACCCTAGTCCTAACTCTAATCCTATTATTAGTCCTAACCCTAGCCCTCATTCTAGCACTAACCATAACACAAACCTGACACATATTCTGACTCTAATGGTAACCATAGGTCTAAACCTGACCCTAAACCTAAACTGAACCCTAGCAATAGAAATAAACCTATTCCTAAACTAACCCTAACACTAGCCCTAGACCTAAACCTAATCCTAAATCTAGCAATATCTCTAGCCCTAGACATAAACAAAAACCTAGCATGAGCCATAATAATAAACCTTAACCTAACCCAAACACTAACCCCACCCTTAGACCTAACTCTATTGATAATTCTGGCTTTAACCCTAAAGCTAATTCTAACCTGAACACTGACCCCGACCCTAACACTAACTCTAGCTGTAAACATCATACTAACACTAACCCTAACCCTAACACTTGACCTAGCCATAACAGTAAATGAAAAACTGGCCCTATTCATAACTCTAGTTCGTACATTAGATGTAGCCCTAAAACTAGCCCTAATCTAACCCAAAACCTGGCCCTAATCTGAGCGCTAACCCTAGCTTTAACCCTAACACTAACCCTAGCCATAAGCCAGTCCATAACCGTTCCCTAACACTAGCTCTTATCCTATTTGTTACCTTAAGCCAAACCTTAAACCTAATGCTAACCCTAGTCCTAATCCTAATCCATAGCATCACCCAAATCCTAACCCTATTACTAGTCCTAACCCTAGCCCTCATTTTAGCTCTAACCATAACCCAAACCCTAATCCTAACCCTGAAACTTATACTGACCCTAACACTAACCCTAGGTCTAAACCTGACCCTAACCTGAACCTGAACCCTAACATTAGCCCTACAGGTAATCCTATACATAAACCTAAACCTAACAGTAGTCCTAGACCTAAACCTAATCCTAAATCTAGCCATAACTCTAGCCCTAGACCTGAACAACAACCTTGCCCTAGCCCTAACAATCACCCTTAACATAACCCAAACACTAACCCTACTTCTAGGCCTAACCCTAGTCCTAATTCTGACACTAACCCCAACACTCACTCTAACATGGACACTGACCCTGACCCTAACATAAACCTATCTCCAAAGCTCACTCTAACTCAAAACATAATCCTAAAACTACACCTAGCCATATCCCAAACCCTAAAACTAGCCCTAATCATAACCCTAGCTCTTAACTACCTGCTTGGAGCCATTAGCCAAGTAGGTATGACAATTTCCTTGCCAGCGTACCCCATGTTGCTTAGTGGAAGGACTCATGGAAATAGGACATTTTGCAGTGAAATTGCATGTAGGTGACCTTGCTCAAGGACCAGGGCGGATCCGGGTTTAGGGTGTTCCCGGTTTAGGATAATCGGGTTTAGGGCGTTCCCGGTTTAGGTTCCAGGTTTAAGGTTTAAGATTATTCCTGCTGGGAATAGGGCATATCCTGCTGCCTGAGTTCCCCTTGAGTTCTCACGGGATTCAGACAGTATTTTTTGGGAGACAGAAGCCCAGTGGGGGTGGATTTGGGCAGAGAACGTGGATTTCCCCAGAACGTGATTGTAGACGGCTGGTGTGAGTTCGGGAATAAAGAGTTGCTGTTTGAATCTACAAGCTGTGTGGTGGCTCGTGACTGTGTGCCCAGCCAGACTGCGGCAACTACCCATGGCCCAAACACTAGGCCTAAAATAACACAAAACCTAGCCCTAATCCTAGGCTTAAACCTAGCCTTAAGTATAACTCTAAAGTAACCGTAGCCCTACCCCTAACACTAACCTTCCCCTTAGACCTAACGCTAGCTCAAAGCTTAACTTTTACCCTAAACATAACCCTATCCCTATCCCAAACCCTAACCTAACTATAGCCCTAATCCTACCTTTAACCATAGCCCTAAACATAGCTCTAATTCTATACACTACCCTAACCCTAGCCCTAATCCTAAACATAACCCTAGCCCTAACCCTAGCTCTAATCCTATCCACTACCCTAACCATAATCCTAACCCTAATTCTAACCATAGGCTTAACCCTAACACTATCACAATCTCTAAACCTATCCATTACCCTAAAATAACCTGTATCCTAATCCTAAGCCTATTACTACCCTAACCCTAACTCTAACCCTAATGCTAATTAAAGCCCTAAACCTAAATCTTAACCTAAACTGAACCGTAAGCCATACCCTGACCTTAATAATACATCTAGCTCTAAACTTGACCCTTACCCTAAATCTATCCCTTACACTAGACCTAACCAAAAATATAACCTTAAATCTATCCCTAGCCGTAACCCTAGACTTAACCCTAGACACTTACCCTAACTCAAACCCTAGCTCTAAACCTTATCCTAACTGAAAAACTATCCCTAACACTAGACAAACCCTAAATCTACCCATAACCATAACCCTAGCTCTTACATTACCCATACACCTAACACTTACCCTAAACCTCACACACAACCTATCCCTAATCCTAGCCCTAAACCTAGACCTAAGTGTAACTCTAACCCTATCCCTAGCACTAACTTTAACCCTAACACTGGCCCAGGTCCTAACCCTATTCAAACTCTAATCCTTACCCTAAACATAACAATAGCCCTAACACTCAACCTAACCCTAAACCTAGCCCTAATCCTAACTGTAACCATAGCACAAATCCTAGCACAAACTCTATTACCTTAAACACAACCCTAACGCTAATGCTAACCCAAGCCGTAACCCTAACCCTAACCCTAACTGTAGCCCTGACTCTAACTCTAACACTCACCCTAGTCCTAACCCTAGCTCAAACCTAACACTTCTGCTAAACCTAACACTAAAACTAACCCTAGGCCTATCTCCTAACCTAGCCAGAATCCTAACATTAACACAAGCCCTAACACTAGCACTAACCCTATCCTTTACCCTAAACATAAACCTAAACCAAATGCTAACCCTAGGCCTAACACTAATCCTATCACTAACACTAACCCTATCTGTTACTCTAAACCTAACCTGAACCCTAAACCTAACACTATCCATTACTTTAACCCTAACCCTAATGCTAATTTGAGGCCTAACCCTAAACCTTATCCTAAACCAAAACCTAAACCGGACTCTGACCATAATAATACACCTAGATCTAAACCTGACCTTTACCTTAAACCTAACTTTCCACTAGACATTGCATAAGCCTAAGTTAACACTATTCCTAACCATAACGCTAGACCTGACATTAGCCCTAGCTCTAATCATAGCTCTAACCCTAACACAAACCCTAGACCTCATCCTAGCCCTAAACCTAGCCTTAATCCTAACCTGAACACTCACCCTATTCCTATACCTAATTTTAACCCTCGCCCTAGCCCTGAACCTAGCCATAACCTCATCCCTTCCCGTAACACTAATCATCACCCTAACACTAACACTAACCCTAATTCTAGCCCTAATCACAGGCATAACACTAACACTAAACCTAGCGCTAATCTAGCCCTAATTTAGTCCTAACCCTAAGCACATCCCTAACTCTAGCCCTGAGAATAACTCTAAGTCTCAACTTAGCCCTGTTTCTATTTCTAAACCTGTCCATTACTGTAACTGTAACACTAGCCCTAACCTTAGCCCTAACCCTATATTCAACCATAACTCTAAAGTATGGTTATAAACTCTAAATCTAACCCTAACCTTAAGCCTAAACCTCACCCTACCACTAGCTGAACACTATTGCTAATCATAAAACTTACCCTAACACTATACCTAGCCCTAAAACAAAACTGAGCCATTACCCTAACCCTAAACCTAACCTAAATCAAACCCTAACCCTACAATAGCCATAACCCTAGCTCAAATTCAAGTCCTAGGACTAAAACTGACCCTTACCCTGACTCACATCCAAACACTAATCCTAGCTCTATATATCACCCTAATCATAAAGAAAATGCTAACACCATTACTAACTCTAACCTTCACCCTTATTCTGACCATACACTAATTATAGGTCTAAACCTGACCCTAACCCTAAAGTGAACCCTGAAACTAGCCCTACGAGTAAACTTTTACCTAAACCTAGCCCAAACCCTAACCCTAAAACTAACCCTAATAATAACCCTAGTTCTTACATTAGCCATAGTCCTAACCCTAGCCCTAACCCCAAAACAAAAATAGCCCTAATCTGAGCCCTAAAACTGGATTTAACCTTAACCGTAACCCTAACCCTAGCCCTAAAATTAACCCTAACTCTAGCTCTAAGCCTAGATCTAACCCTATCACTTATCCTAAGCCAAATCCTATCCATAATGCTAACCCTAGCCCTAATCTTCATCCTTAGCCTAAATGAAACACTAATCCTCTTACTAGTCCAAACCCTAGCCCTCATTCTAGCTCTAAACCTAACCCAAAACCTAACTCTAACCTTCACCCTTATTCTGACCATAACACTAATTATAGGTCTAAACCTGACCCTAACCCTAAACTGAACCCTGAAACTAGCCCTAAGAGTAAACTTTTACCTAAACCTAACACTAACACCACCCCTAGACCTAAACCTAATCCTAAATCTAACAATAACTCTATCCCTAGACCTAAACAAAAACTTTGTCCTAGCCCTAACAATAACCCTTAACCTAAACAAAACAATAACACTACCCCAAACCTAACCCTACTCCTGATTCTGGCTTTCACCCTAACTCTAATCTGAACACTGACCCTGACACTAACACTAAATTTAGCTCAAAAAATGACTCTAAACCAAAATCTAAACCTAACACTAGAACTAGCCATAACCCTAACTCTAAAACTAGCCCTAATTAGAACCCTAGATCTTACATTACCCATAGCACTAACTCTACACCTAAACCTAACACAAAACCTAGCCCTAATCCAAGGCCTAAACCTACCGTAAGCATAACCCTAACCTAACCCTAGCACTAACCCTAAGCCTAACCCTCACCTTAGACCTAACCATAGCTCAAAGCCTAGCCTTTGGCCTAAACATAACCCTGTCCTTATCCCTAACAATAAACTAGCTCTAACCCTAACCCTAACACTAACACTAACACTATACATTACCCTTATGATAACCCTATTCCTAATGCTAACCCTACACCTAACCCTAACCCTATCGCAAACCCTAAATCTCGCCATTACCCTAAATCTACCCTAAACCCTAAACCTAATCCTATTCATTACCCTAATCCTAACTCTAACCCTAATGCTCATTTGAGCCCTATCCCTAAATCTTAACCTAATACAAACTGTAACCCTGAACCTAAAAATACCCCTAGATCTAAAACTGACCCTTACCCTAAACTTAACACTTACACTAGACTAAGACATAGACCTAATCCTAAATCTACTCTTAACTGTAACACTAGACCTGACATTATCCCTAGCCCTTATTCTAGACCTAACCCTACAACAAACCCTAGCCCTCATCTTAGCCCTAAACCTAGCCTTAAGCATAACCCTAACCCTAACCCTAGACCTAATTCTAATTCTAACCCTCACTCTACCTCTAAACCTACCTATACCACATCCCTTACCCTAAACTTAACCCTAAACCTAGCCCTAATGCTAGGCCTAAGCTGAACACTAACCCTAGATCTAATCCTTGCCCTGATTTAGCCCTATCCCTAAAACTAACAATAACCCCTGCCTTAAGACTAACTCTAACTCTCAACCTAGCCTTATCCCTAGTTCTATCATTTACCATAACCCTAAACCTAGTCCTAACCCTTGCCCTATCCTTAGACCTAGCCCTAACCCTAGATCTAACCCTAACACCAAGTCTTAACCTAACCCGGATCCTAAGCTAACACAAACACTAGCCCTAATCCTAATGCTAATCATATAACCTAGGACTAAAACAAAACTGAGCAATAGGGGCTGAGGATGTGGCTCACGGGGTAGCACATTTGCCTAGCATGTGCGGGGTGCTGGTTTGATCCTAAGCAACAATAAAAATTTAGTTAAAAAAAGATGTTGTGTCCACCAAAAACTAAAAAAATAAAAAAAAAATATTAAAAAACTCTCTCTCTCTCTCTCTCTCTCTCTCTCTCTCTCTCTCTCTCTCTCTTTCTAAAAAAAGTGAGCAATAGTCCTAATCTTAAACCTTAATTTAAACCAAACCCTAACACTACACCTAGACCTAAACCTAGCCATAATTCGAGTCCTAACCATAACCTTAAACTAACCCTGACCCTGAATCATATCCTAACACTCACCCTAGGTCTAAACACCAACCTAAACTTAAACCTAACCCTAACAGTAACCCTAGCCTTAATTCGAGTCATAACCCTAACCTTAAAACTAACCCTGATGCTGACTCATATCCTAACAGTCACCCTAGCTCTAAAGGCTGCCCTCACCATAAACTGAACCCTAAAAGTAATCCTAGCCCTTATTTAATTCTTAACCCTAACCCTGAAACTAACACTGTCTCTGAATCATATCCTAATACTAACCTAGCTATAAATATCACCCTAACATTAAACCTAAACCTAACACTAAACCTATCCCTACCCCTAACCCTAATTGTAACCTAGTTCTTACATTATCCATTGACATAATATTAGCCCTAACCCTAACACAAAAATTAGCCCTAATCTGAGCCCTAAACCTAGATTTATACCTAACCCTAACCCTAATCCTAACTCTAGCCCTAACCCTAGCTATAAGCCTATCCCTTACCCAAAGCAAAACCCTAACCCTATTAATAGTTATAACCCTACTCTCACTCTAGCTCTAACCCTATTCCAAACCCTAATGTTCACACTGACCATTATTTTGACCCTAACACTAAACCTGAACCTAACCCTAGACCAAACCATAACACTAGCCCTAGACCTAAACCAAATCCTAAATCTAGCCTTAAATCTAGCCCTAGACCTAAACAAAAACTTATCCCTAGCCCTTAAAGTAAACCTTAAACTAACACAAACACTAACCCTACCCCTAGACCTAAACCTAGTTCTAATTCTGGCTGTAACCCTAACTCTAACTCGAACCCAAACACTGACCCTGCCTTTAAGAGTAAACCTACCTCTAAACCTGACCCTAACCAAAAATCTAAACCTAACACTAGACCTAGCCAAAATCCTATTCCTCAAACTAGCCCTAATAATAATCCTAGCTATTACATTACCCACAGCCCTAACCCTAGGCCTAAAACTAACACAAAACCTAGAGCTAATCCTAGGCCTAAGCATCACCCTAACCCAAACCCTAACATAACACTTGATTAGTCCTAACGCTAGCTCAAAGCCTGACCCTTATCCTAAACATAAACCTACACCTAACCCTAAATATACCCCAACACTAGCTTTAATCCTAAACTTAACCCTAGCCCTAAACCTAGCTCTAAGCCTGCCCATTACCCTAAAATTAACCCTAAACCTATTGATAACCCTAGGCCTAACCCTAACCCTAAACCTAACCAGAAAACTAACACCAGACCTAACCCTAAACCTCACATTTGCCATAGACCTAACTCTACCTCAAACCTTAACACTTACCATAAACCTAAATATAACCATAGCCCTAACCCTAAACCTAAACCTCAATCTAACACTAACCATAACCCTATGCCTACATCTAACTATATCCATTACTCTAAACATAACCCTACCCCTAATGATGATGCTAGCCCTAATCCAATCCTAACCCTAACCATACTCTAATCTTATTGCTAGACCTTTCTGTAAACCTAACCCTCGCCCCAGTCCTAACCCTAGCTCAAAACCTCAACCTTATGCTAAACATAACCCTAACACTAACCCTAGTTCTAACCCTAACCCTAACCCTAACTCAAGACCTATTCCTAACCATAACCCTAGCCCTAATCTTAGCTCTAACCGTATCCATTATCCTAACCATTACCCTTACCCTAATGCTATCCCTAGGCCTAACTCAAACCCTATAACTAAACCTAAACCTATCAATTACTGTAAACTTAACCTGAACCCTAAACAAAAACCTATCATTACCCTAACCCTGACCCTAATGCTTATTTGACCCCTAACCCTAAAACTGACCCTTAACCCTAAACTTAACTCTTAAACTAGACCTAGTCATTAACCTAATCCTAAAAATGTCCTCTCCTCAACTGTAACCCCACACCTGACATTAGCCATAGCCCTAATCCTAGCCCTAACCCTAACAGAAACCCCAGCCTTTATCCTAGCCCTAAACCTAGATTACTCCTAACCCTAACCTTAACCCTAGCTCTAACCCCAATACTAAACCTAGACCTAATCTTAGCCCTAATTTCACCCTATCTTTAAACCTAACCATAACCCTAGACCTCAGAATAAATCTAACTCTCACACTAGACCTATCACTAGTTCTAACCCTACCCCGTAAAGTAACCCTAACCCTAGCCCTAAACTTAGTCCTAACTCTTGCCCTATCCATAGCCCAAGCACTAACTTTAGATCATAATCTATCTCTAAATCTAAACCTGACCCAAAGCCTAAGCCTAACCATAACACTAGCCCTAACCCTAAGACTAATCCTAAAATGAGGCCTAATTCTAGCCCTAGCCCTAAAACAAAATCGAGCCATAAGCTCCATCCCTAACCCTTAAACTAAACCAAACCCTAACCATATACCTACCCCTTACCCTAGCCCTAATTCAAGTTTTAAGCCGAACCCTAAAACTAACCCTGACACTGACTCCGATACTAACATTAATACTAGCTCTAAACATCACCCTAATCCTAAAACTAAACCTAACACTAAACCTAGCCCTAATCTTAACCCTAAAATTAGCCCTAAACATAACCCTTGTATTTACATTAGCCGTAATCCTAATCCTAGCAGTAACTTAACCCAAATCCTAGCCCTAATCCAAGCCCTAACCTGAGCTTTAACCCTAATCCTAACCCTAAACCTAGCCCTAACCCTATACATTACCATAACAGTAACCCTAACCCTAATGCTAACCCTAGGCCTAAACCTAAACCTATCTCTAATCCTATTCCTATCCATTTCCCTAAACCTAACATGAACCCTAATTCTAAGCCTATCATTACCCAAACCCTTACCCTAATGTTAATTCAATCCCTAAATTTAAGCCTTAACCTATTCCAAACCCTAACCTAGACCTTCATCTTAATAATACTCCTAGCCCTAAAACTGACCCTAACCCTAAACCTAAACCTTACACTAGACGTACCCATAATCCTAACCCTAAAACTATTTTTAAATATAATTCTAGACTTGAAATTAGTCATACTCCTAATCCTAGCCCTAACCCTAAAACAAACACTAGCCCTCATCCTAGCCCTAAACCTAGCCTTAATCCTAACCCTAATCCTGACCCTTATTCTAAACATCACCATACCTCTAAAACTAGCATAACACCACCCCTTACCCTAAACTAAATTCTAAATCTAACCCTAATTCTATTCTTAAACTGAACACTAAACATAGATCTAATCCTAGCCCTAATTTAGCCCTATTCCTAACCCAAACCCTAACCTTAGCCCTATGACTAAAAGTAATTCTCACACTAGCCCTATTAATAGTTCTAATCCTAGCCCTTACCATAACCCTAACCCTAGCCCTAACCCTTGCCCAATCCTTAGTCCTAGCCCTAACCATATGCCTAAGCCTCATTCTAACACTAAACCTAATCCTAACACTAATCATAAAACTAGCCCTAACCCTACCACTAGCAGGAAAACAAAACCAAGCAATAGCTCTAACCTTAAACCTAACTTAAACCAAACCCTAACACTACACCTCAACCCAACCATAGCCTTAAATTGAGTCCTAACCGTAACCTTAAAAGTATAACTGACACTTACTCATATGCTAAACTCACCCTAGCTTGAAACACCATCCTAAACTTAAACCAAAACTTAACAGTAACCCTAACCCTTATGTGAGTCCTAACACTAACCCAGACCCTGATTATATCCTAAAACTAACCCTAGATCTAAATATCACCCTAACCTTAAACTTAACCCTAGCACTAAAAGGACCCCAACCTTAACACTAACCCTAAAACTAACTCTAATTGTAACCCTAGTTCTTATATTAGCAGTTTCCCTAACCCTAGTCCTAACCCTAACACAAAACTTGCCCTAATCTGAACCCTAAACCAAACTTTAACCCTAACCCTACCCTAACTCTAACCCTAAACCTAGTTCTAACACTCTCCCTTACCCTAAGTGAAACTGTAACCCTAATGGTAAACCTAGATCTATCCCTATTACTTAGGCTAACCAAAATCCGAACCCAATTAATAGTCCTGACCCTAGCCCTCATTCTAGCTCTAATCCTATCCCAAACCCTTACGCTAACCCTGACCCTTATTCTGAACCTAACACAAACCCTAGGTCTAAAACTGACCCTAAACCTAGAAGAAACCATAACATTGGCCATACTGCTAACTTATACCTAAACCTAACCCTAGCCCTAGCCCTAAGACTAATGCAAACTCTCACACTATCCCTATCCCTAGTTCTAAGCCTATCCATTACCATAACCCTAACCCTAGCCCTAACTCTTGCCCTATCCTTAGTCCTAGCCCTAAACCTAGATCTAACCCTAACTCGAAATCTAACCCTAATGCTAAGCCTAAGCCAAACACTAAAACTAGCCCTAACCCTAACGCTAAAGGAAAAAAGCCCTAACCCTATCCCTAGCAGTAAAACAAACTGAGCAATAGCCCTAACCATAAACCTTAACTTAAACCAAAACCTGATACTACACCTAGACCTAATCATAGACTTAATTCAAATCCTAAACCTAACCTTAAATCTAACCCTGACCCTGACTCATATCCTAAAACTCACCCTAGCTCTAAACACCCTCCTAACCTTAAACTAAAACCTAAAAATAAACCTATTCTTAATTCGAGTCCTAACCCTAACCCTGACTCTGACTCATATCCTAACACTAACCCTAGCTCTAAATATTATCCTAACCTTAAACCTAACCCTAACCTAGACCTACCCCTAACCCAAACCCTAAAACTAACCCTCATTGTAACCCTAGTTCTTTACATTAGCCATTGCCCTATCATTAGCCTTAACCCTAACCCAAAAACTAGCCCTAATTCAAGGCCTAAACCTAGGTTTAACCCTAACCCTAACTCTAGTCCTAACCCTAGCTCTAAGTCTATTCCTTACCCTATGAATAACCCTAACCCTAATGGTAGCCCTAGAGCTATGCCTAATCCTTAGGCTATCCAAAATCCTAACCTTATTAGTAGTCCTGACCCTAGCCCTCATTTTAGCTCTAATCCTATCCCAAATCCGAACACTAACCCTGACCCTTATTCAGACTCTAACACAAACCCTAGTTCTAAATGTGACCCTAACACTAAAACCTAACACTAGCCCTGGACCTAAACCTAATCCTAAATCTAGCCATAACTCTAGCCCTAGACCTAAACAAATACCTAGTCCTAGGCCTAACAATAACCCTTAAACTAACACAAACACTAACCCTATCCCTAGACCTAAACCTAGTCCTAAATCTGGCTGTAACCCTAACTTGAAATCTAACCCAAACACTGACTCTGCCTTTAACAGTAAACCTATTTCTAATCCTGACCTTAACTGAAAATCTAAACCTAACACTAGATCTTGGCATAACCCTAACCCTAAAACTAGCCCTAATCATAATTCTAGCTCTTACATTACCCTCAGCTTTAACCCTAGGCCTAAACCTAACACAAAACCTAGAGCTAATCCTAGGCCTTAACCTAGCCCTAAGCATAACCCTAACCTTAACCCTAGCACTAACCCAAACCTAACCCTCGCCTTAGTCCTAACCCTAGCTCAAAACCTAACCCTTACTATAAACTATCCCTGAATCTAACCCTAAACCTAGTCCTAATCCTAACATTATCACAAGCCCTAACCCTAGCTTTAAACTTACCCTAAACCTAACCCTAACCCTAATTGCAAGCCTAGCCTTAACCCTAACCATAATCCTAACCCTAAACAGAAAATTAACCCTAGACCTAACCCTAAACTAATATTCACTATAACCCTAACCATAAATCAAACCCTAACCCTTACCATAAACCTAAACATAACCATAGACCTAACCCTAACCCTAAACTTAAATCTAGCCCTGTCCCTAACCCTAAACCTACATCTAATCGTATTTATTACCCTAACCCTAACCCTAAACTTAATTATAACCATTCCCCTAACCCTAACCCTACCGTAATCCTATCCCTAAACATAACCCTGAACCTAACCCTTGCTCTAACCCTAATCATAGCTCAGAACCTAACACTTACACTAAAAATAACACTAAACCTAACCCTAGTTCTAAACCATACCTTAACAGTAACTCAAGACCTAATCCTAACCATAAGTCTAGCTATAAACTTAGCTCTAACTGTATCCATTACCCTAATCATAACCCATATCCTAATGCTAATGCTAGGCCAAACCCTATCTCAAGAACGAATCCTAACAGTAACCCTAGCCTAAACTTAAATCTAACTGTATCCATTACCCTAAACATAACACTTTCCTAATGCTAACCCTAGGCCTAACCCTAAACCTATCACTAACCCCAACCCTATCAATTACCCTAAAATTATACCTAACCCTAAATCTAGAACTAGCCCTAACCATAACCCTAAAAGTAGCCTTAATCATAACTCTAGTTCTTACATTAGCCATAGCCCTAATCCGAGCCCTAACCTAACCCCAAACCTATCCCTATACTAAGTCCTACACCTCGTTTTAACGCGAACCCTAACCCTAGCCCTAAGCATTACCCTAAACCTAATCCTAGCCCTAAAACTGGCCCTAACCCTAAACCTAACCATAGAGTTAATCCTAACCATAATCCTAGCCCTAAATCTAGCTCTAACCCTAACCATTACCCTAATCATAAACCTAACCCTAATGATAACCCTAGCCCTAAACTTAACCCTAATCCCAAACCTAGACCTGACACTAAACCTAACTGTCACCCTAACCATAGTTCAAACCCTAACACTTACCCTAAACCTAACCCTAACACTAACCCTAGGCCTATACCTAACCCTAGCCCTAATCCTAACCATAACCCTAGCCCTAAACCTATCCATTACCCTAAACATAATCCTAACCCAAACATAGCTCTAAACATACCTCTAACCCCACTCATTACCCTAACCCTACTATAAACATCATCATAACACTAGCCCTAATCCTAAACCTACTCTAACCCTAACTGTAAACTTAACCCTAGTCCTAACCTTAAACCTACACTAACCCTAACTGTAAACCTAACCCTAGACCTAATGCCATAGTCCTAATCCTAGTTCAAACCCTAACAGTTATGCTAAACCTAACACTAACCCTAGTCCTAAACCTAAATCTAACTGTATCCATTTAGGCCTAACCCTAAACCTATTGCTAACACTAACCTTGTCCTTACCTAAACCTAACCTGTACAATAATCCTAACCCTATCAAATACTCTACCCCTAAGCCTAATGCTAATTCGAACTCTAAAACTAAACCAAAACCTAACCCAAACTCTGAGAAAGACACTAACTCTAATAACACACCTAGCTCTAAACCTGACCCTTACCCTAAACATAACCCTTAAACTAGACCTAGCCATAAAACTAACCCTAACAGTATCCCTAACCATAACCCTAGACCTGATATTAGCACTCTACCTAATTCTTGTCTTAAACCTAACACAAACCCGAGCCCTCATCCTAGCCCTAAAACTAGCCTTAATCCTAACCCAAACCCTAACCCTAGCCCAAACACTAATTTCAACCCTCGGCCTAGTTCTGAACCTAGGTGTAAACACATCTTTCCCCTAACCCTAACCCTAACACTAAAACTAACACTAACCCTAGCCCTAAACCTAGGCCTAATCCTAACACTAACCATAGCTCTAATCCTAGCCCTAATTTATTGCTAACTGTAACCCTAACTCTAATCCTAGCCCCAAGACTAACCCTAATTCTAGCCCTAGACCTATATCTAGTACCAACCTTATCTATTGCCTAACCCTAACACTAGCCCTAAATTTAGTCCTAACCCTAGTCATAGTCCTAAACCTAGAACTAAACCTAACTCTAAATCTAACCCTAACTCTAAACCTAAACCTCACCCTAACACTAGCCCTAACCCTAATTCTAATTTGAAAACTACCCCTAACCCTAGCCCTAGCCCACAAACAAAACTGAGCTACAGCACTAATATAACTCTTAACCTAAACCAAATCCTATTGCTACACTTAGTCCTAACCCTATCCCTACAATGAATACTGACCCTGACTCTGACCCTACAACTAACCCTACCTCTAAACATCACACTAACCCTAAACCTAACCCAAACACTAGACCTAGCCCTAATCCTAACACTAAAACTATCCCTAACTGTAAAGCTAGTTCTTACATTAGCCACAGCCCTAACTCTAACACAAAACCTAGCACTAATCTGAGCCTCAACCCTAGCTTTAACCCTAATCCTAACCTCAACCCTAACACTAACCCAAACCCTACCTTTAAACCTATTGCTTACCCTAAGCCAAACTCTCACCCTAATGCTACCCTAGTTCTAACCCTAATTCTTAGCTTACCCCAAACACTAACTCTATTACTAGTCCTAACCCTACCCCTCATTCTATCTCTAACCCTAACCCGAAGCCTAAGCCTAAACCTTACCCTTATTCTGACCCTAACACTAACCCTAGATCAAAGCCTGACCTTAACACTAAACTGAACCATAACACTAGCACTACCAGTAAACCTATACCTAAAACTAACCATAACACAAGTACTAGAACTAAACTTAATCCTAAATATAGCCATAACTCTAGCCCTAGTCCTAAACAAAAACCTAGCCCTAGCCCTAAAATAGCCATTAACCTAACACAAAGGCTAACCCCAGACCTTATGATAACACCAATCCTAATGCTAACCTTAGGCATAACTCTAACCCTTTTGCTAACCCTAAAGCTCTCCATTGCCCTAAACCTACCCTGAAAACTAAACCTAACCCAGTCAATTACCCTAACCCTAACTCTAACCCTAATGCTCATTTTTGCTATATCCTTAAACCTTAAACCTAAAACAAACCCTGACCCTGATCCTGACCCTAAAAATACACCTAGCTCTAAATCTGACCCTAACCTGAAGCCTAACACTTAAACTAGGCATAGACCCAAACCTAACCCTAAATCTACCCCAAACTCTAACACTAGACCTGACATTTGCCCTAGCCCTAATTCTAACCTAACCCTACAACAAACCCTAGCCCTCATCCTAGCCCCAAACCTAGCCTTAATCATAACCCTAAACCTAACCCTAGCCCTAATCCTAATTCTAATGCTCACCCTACCTCTAAACCTAGCTATAACACCATATCTTACCCTAAAATTAACTATAACCCTAGACCTAACTCTAGGCCTAAGCTGAAGACTAACCATAGTTCTAATCCTAGACCTAATTTAGCCCTATCCCTAAAACTAACCAAAACCCTAGACCTAAGACTAACTCTCTCACCCTAGCCCTAGCCCTAGTTCTAACCCTATCAGTTCTCGTAACCATAACCCTAGCCCTAACCCTTGCCCTATAGTTTGACCGAGCCCTAGTCCTTGATCTAATGCTAAATCCAAATCTAACCCTAACCCAAAGCCTAAGTCTAACACTAACACCTGCCCTAACCCAATGCTAATCTTATAACTAGCCCAAATCCTAAACCTAGGACTAAAACAAAACTGAGCAACAGCCCTAACCCTAAACATTAACTTAAACCAAACCCTAAAACTACACCTAGACATAACCCTAGCCCTAATTCGAGTCCTAACTCTAACCTTAAAACTTACCCTGACCCTGATTCATATCCTAACACTGACCCTAGCTCTAAAGACCACCCTAAACTTAAACCAAACCCTAACAGTAACCCTACCTAACGCAAACACTAACCCTAACACTAGACCTAAACATAGTCCTAATTCTGGCTGTAACCCTAACACTAACTCTAACCCAAACACTGACCCTGCCTTTTGAGGAAACCTATCTCTAAATCTCACCCTACCTGAAAATCTAAACCTAACACTAGACGTAGCCATAACCCTAAACCTACAACTAGCCCTCCACATAACCCTAGCTCTTACATTATCCATAGCCCTAACCCTAGGCCTAAACCTAATACAAAACCTAGAGCTAATCCTAGGCCTAAATCAAGCCTTAAGCATAACCCTAACCCTAACCCTAACCCTAACCTAAACTTTGCCTTAGTCCTAATCCTAGCTCAAAGCCTAAACATTACTCTAAACATAAACCTACACCTATCCCTCAATCTAACCCTAACCCTATTCCTAATCCTAACCTTAACCCTAGTCCTAAACCTAGCTCTAAACTTACCCATTACTCTAAACCTAAACCTAACCTTATAATCCTAGGCTTAATGCTAAACTAACCCTAGAACTAATCTTAAAACTCATACTTGCATAGACCTAATCCTATCTCAAAACCTAACCCTTACTATAAACCTAAACATAACCATAGCCCTAACTCTAAGCCTAAACCTCAATCTAACATTAAACATAGCCCTAAATCTACATCTAATCGTATATATTACCGTAACCCTAACCCTATCCCTAATGATGTGACTAGCCCTAATCCTAACTCTAACCCTATGAGTACTATAAACTTATCCCTAGAAGTAACCCTAAATCTAACCCTCACCCTAGTCCTAACCCTAGCTCAAAACTAACCCTTATGATAAACATAAACCTAAGCCTAACCCTAGTTTTAATCCTAACCCTAACCCTAATTCAAGACCTATTCCTAACTATAAACCTAGCCCTAAACTTAGCTCTAATCATATCCATTATACTAACCATAACCCTTACCCTAATGCGAACGCTAGGCCTAAGCTTAAGCCTATCACTAACCTTAACCCTATCAATTACCCTAAACCTAATGTGAACTCTAAACAAAACCCTATCATTACCCTAACCCACACCTTAGTGCTAATTCAAGGCCTAACCATAAACCTTAACCTCAAACAACTCTAACACTGACCCTGACCCTAAGAAATCTCCTAGCTCTAAAGCTGATTTTAACACTAGACCTAACACTTACACTAGACCTAGCCATAACCCTAATTATAAAACTATCCCCAACCATAAGCTAAGACCTGGCATTAGCCATAGCACTAATCCTAGCCCTAAACCTAACACAAACCCCAGCCCTTATCCTAACCCTAAACTAGCCTTAATCCTAACCCTAAACCTAACTTTAGGCCTAAACCAAAAACTAAGCCTAGCCCAAATATCAGC
Source organism: Marmota flaviventris (assembly GCF_047511675.1). Lineage (NCBI taxonomy): Eukaryota > Metazoa > Chordata > Mammalia > Rodentia > Sciuridae > Marmota > Marmota flaviventris. The sequence continues at coordinate 39,961 of NW_027288071.1, forward strand.
CCTAATTTAGTCCTATTCCTAACCCTAGCCCTAACCCTAGTCCTAAGACTAACTCTAACTCTCACCCTATCTCCGTCCCTAGTTCTAACCCTATCCCTTCCCGGAACTAATCCTAGCCCTAACCCTAGCCCTAACCCTAGCCCAATCACTAGCTCTAGCCCTAACCTAGAACTAATTTTAACTCTAAATCAAACCCTAACCCTAAGCCTAACCCTCACCCTAACCATAACTCTAAATCTAACTTTAACCATAGCCCTAATACAAAACTGAGCCATAGCCCTAACCCTAATCCTTAACCTAAACCAAACCCTAACTGTAACCCTAAACTTAGCTCTAATTCTAGTTTTAAGCTGAGAACTAGAACACTGACCCTGACTCTGACCATAATACTAACCCTAGTCTAAACATTACCATAACCCTAACCCTAAACCTAACACTAGACCTACCACTAACCCTAAACCTAAATTTAACCCTAATTTTAACCCTGGTACTTACATTAGCCTTACCCCTAACCCTAGCACTAACTTAACCCAAAACCTAGCCCTAATCCAAGCCCAAACTCGAGTTTTAACCCTAACCCTAATCCTAAACCTAGCCCTAATCAAAACCACAACCCTAGCCCTAACCTTAGCTCTAACCCTATCTATTGTCCTAACCATAACCCTAGGCCTAAACCTAACCCTATCCCTAATCCTAAACCTATGCATTATTCTAAACCAAACCTAAACACTAAACCTCACCCTATCATTACACTAACACTAATCATAACGCTAATTCGATCCCTAACTTTAAACCTTAACCTATCCCAAACTTCTAAACCAGACCTTGACCCTAATAATACCCTTAGCTCTAAACCTGACCCTAACCCTAAACCTAACCCTTATATTACATGTAGCCATAAACCTAACCCTAAAACTATATTTAACCATAACCCTAGATCTGATATTACCCCTAACCCTAATCCTAGCCCTAACACTAAAATAAACCATAGCCCTTAGCCTACCCACAAACCTAGCCTTAATCATTACCCTAACATTAACCACAGCCCTAACCCTAATTCTAACCTTCACCTTAGCTCTAAACCTAGCTATAATGCCATTCCTTACCCTAAACTTAACCCTAACCCTAACTCTAGGCCTAAGGTGAACACTAACCCTAGCCCTAATCCTAGACCTAATTTAACCCTATCCCTAACCCTAACCCTACCTCTAGGCCTAAGACTAACTATAACTCTCACACTAGCCCTATCCCTACTTCTAACACTATCCATTACCGTAATCCTAAACATAGCCCTAAACCTAGCCATAACCATTGCCTAATCGTTATTCCTAAAGATCTAAACCTAACTCTAAATCTAACTTTAAACCTAAGCCTAAGCCTAACATTAACACTAGCCCTAGACCTAAAGCTAATCATAAAACTAGCCCTAATCCTAACCCTTGCAGTAAAACAAAACCTAACAATGCCCTAACCCTAAATCTTAACTTAAATCAAACCTTAACACTACACCTATACCTAACCCTAGCCCTAATTCGAGACTTAACCTTTACTTTACTATTAACCATAACTCTGACTCATATCCTAACAGTCTCCCTAGCTCTAAACACCACCCTAACCTTAAACTGAACCCTTATAGTAACTCTAGCCTTAATTTGAGTCCTAAACCTAACCCTAAAACTAAACCTGACCCTGACTATTATTAACCTAACCATAACACTATCTCTAAATTTCACCCTAACCTTAAACCTAATCCTAACACTAGAGGTTTAACCCCTAACCATAACCCTAAAACTTACCCTAAAATCATAGTTCTTACATTAGCCATTTCTCTAACCATAGCAATAACCCTAACAATAAAACTAGCCCTAATCTGAACCCTAAATCTAGCTTTAACCCTAACCCTATCGCTAACCCTAGCTCTAATCCTATCCCTTACCCTATGCCAAATCGTAAACCTAATGCTAATCATAATCCCAATCTTTAAGCTAAACCAAACCCTAACATTATTGGTAGTCCTAACTCTTGTCCTCATTCTAGCTCTAACCATAACCCAAACCCTCACTCTAACCCTGACCCTTATTCTGACCCTAACACTAATCATAGGTCTAAAACTGAACATAACCCTAAACCAAACTCTAACACTAGCCCTACTGGTAACCTTATACCTAAACCTAACCCTAACACTAGCCCTAGACCTAAACCTAATCCTAATCTAGCCATAACTAGACATAAGGAAAACCTAGCCCTAGCCCTAATAATAACACTTAGCCTAAAGCCAAACATTAACCCTTCCCCTAGACTTAACCCTAGTCCTAATTCTGGCTTCCCCATTAACTATAACCCTAAACTGAACACTGACTCTGACACTAACATTAACTCTAGCTCTAAACATCACCCTAAACCTAAACCTAACCCTAAAACTATACTTAGCTCTAACATTGACCCTAAAACTAGCCCTAATCATAACAAATTCTTACATTGGCCATAGCCCTGACCTATTGGAAAACCTATGCCTAACCCAAGCCCTACCCTAGCTTTAACCCTAAAGTTAACCATAACTCAAACCTTAGCCCTAACCCTAAACCTAAGCCTAACCCTAGACCTAACCCTTAGCATAACATTAGCCCTATCACTAGCTCTAATCTTATCAATTACCCTAATGATAATCCTAACACTTCTGCTAACCCTAGGCCGAACCCTAATCCTATCATTAACCCTAACCCTATCCATTACCCTACACCTAACCTGAACTCTAAACCTAAATCTATCATTAACCTATCCTTAACTGTAATAATAACTCGAGCCTTAACCCTAAACCTTAATCTGATAAAAACTCTAACTCTAACCCTGACCCTAATAATATCCATAGCTCTAAACCTGAGCCTAACAAGAAAACTGACACTTACAATAGACCTAGCTATAACCCTAAACCTAAAACTCTCCCTAACTGTAACTCTAGACCTGACATTAGCCCTAGCTCTAATCCTAGTCCTAATCCTAACACGAACCTTAGACCACATCCTAGCCATAAACCTTGCCTTAATCATAAACCTAAGCCCTAACCATAACCCTAATTCTAATCCTCACCCTAGTCATAAAAATAGCTATAATCCCATTCCTTAACCTAACCCTAACCCTAACCCTAACACTAACCTTAGCCCTAAACCTAGGCCTAACCCTAACACTAACCCTATTCCTAATCCCAGCCCTAATTTAGCCCTATCCCTAACACAACCCTAACCCTAGCCCTAAGACTAACTCAAACTCTCGCCCTAGCCTTATACCTACTTCTAACCCTATCCCTTACCATCACCCTAAACCTAGCCCTAAACTTAGCCCTAATCCTAGCCCTATCCTTAGCGCTAGCTCAAAGCCTAGATCTAAACCTAACTCTAATCTAACCCTAAACCTAAGCCTAAACCTCACACTAACACTAGCCCTAATCCTAACATTAATCCTAAAACTAGCCCTAACTCTACCCCTAGCCCTAAAACAAAACCAAATCATGATCCTAACCCTAACACTTTACCTAAACCAAATCCTAACCCCACACCTAGCCCTAATCCTATCTCTAATTCTAGTCCTAACCCTAACCTGAAAACTAATTCGGACCCTGACTCTGACCCTAACATTAAACCTAACTCTAAACATCATTGTAACTGTAAATTTAACCCTAACACTAGACATAGCCCTAACCCTGACCCTATCACTAGCTCTAATCATAACACTACTTTGTACATTAGCCATAGCATTAACCCTAGCCCTAACCTAACCCACAACCTAGTTTATTTTTTTTTTAATATTTATTTTTTAGTTTTCGGTGGTCAGCACATCTTTATTTTATTGGTATGTGGTGCTGAGGACCGAATCCAGTGCCCCGCGCATGCCAGGCGAGCACGCTACATCTTGAGCCACATCTCCAGTCACTAAACCTATCTTTAACCCTAAACGTAAATCTAATCCTAACCCCCAAAAGGCCCTAATCCTATGCATAACCCTACCCCTAATCTTAGGTCTAACCCTACCCATTATCCTAATGAGAACCCATTATGCTAACCCTAGGCCTATCCCTAAACCTATCCATTACACTAAACCACACCTAAACCCTAACCCTAACCCTAACAAAAGCCCTAATCCTATACATAAACCTACCCCTAATCTTAGGTCTAACCCTATCCATTATCCTAATGATAACCCATTATGCTAAACCTAGGCCTACGCCTAACCCTATCCATTACACTAAACCACACCTAAACCCTAAACCAAATCCTTTCATTACCTTAACCAGAAACCCTAATGATAATTCAAGCCCTAAACCTAAACCCTAACCTAACCCAAACCCTCACCTTCATCCTGACCCTAATAATAACCCTAGCTCTAAAACTAACCCTTATTATAAACCTAACCCCTACACTGGACCAAGGCATAAACATAACACTAAATCTATCCCTAACTGTAACCCTAGACCTGACATTAGCCCTAGCCCTAATAATAGCCCTAACCCTAACACAAACATTAGCCCTCATCCTAGCCCTAAACGTAGCTTTAATCATAACCCTAAACCTAACCCTTGCCCTAGCCCTCAACCTTGCTAAAACCCAATACCTTACCCTAAACATAATCCAAAATCTAACCCTAACCCAAGGCCTAAACCTAACACTAACAATAGCCCTAATTTAGCCCTATCCCTAACTCTAACCCTAACCCTAACCCTAGCCCTAAGACTAACTCTAACTCTCATACTAGATCTGTCACTAGTTCTAACCCTATACTTACCATAATCCTAAACCTAACCCAAACTTTAGTCCTAAACCTTGCCCTATCCTTAGCCCTAGCCCTAACCATAGATCAAAATATAACTCTAAATCTAACCCTAACCCAAAGCCTAAGTTTAACCATTATAAATACATTTATATTTAGACTCTGTGTCTACCGATGTTGGCTTCAATTATTTTATTTAGAATATAGTAATTAGTTTCATAAAAGGCATAACATTGCTGGTGGTATATAGAGAAATGAGGGTCAGGGGTAGGATGCTATCTTAAGGGGGAAAGGAATGAGGGTAAGTGATTAATCTAACTTAGCAAATTTGGAGGAGAACTCTAATGAATAGATGGGGGAGTTTATGGAAGAAGGTATAAATTCAAACTCCTTATCTGTATTCATAAAATTACCCTATGTATAAATATTAAAAGTTAGGAGGCTGTAAGTGGGATAGAGGGAGAAGGAAAAAGAAGAAAAAATAACAAGGAAAGAAAGAAAGAGAGGGAGAAAGAAAATAAGAGCAAATAAACAGGTGGTGAGCTGGGGCCTATGCAATTCCTCTATATTATATAATTCTAGTGATTCACTTCTTAAAGTCCAATTTCATGGAAAGTTCTTGGTTTCACATATGTTGAGGTTGTGAGGACCAAATGGGGAAGGGTAGAGGAGAATGGATGAGATGAGCAAGAAAAGAAAAGTAAGAAAGAAAAAAAAGTCTCTCAGAACTCTGTTTTCTTTTCTTGCAGTAGGCGGAATTGTCTATTCCTAGCTTGAGTCTCTGTACTCAGGGTGGTGGAGGTACCCAGGATGAGAGGGCTTGAGCTTCTACCTGGAGCCTCCCTACTCTTAGTCTCTGAATTGGAAACCAGGTTCCTGTACAGTTGCTGTTCTGTATTGATAGCTACACCCTCCAAAAGCTTGTGAGAAATATCTTGTTATCACAGCTGGAGGTAGGGGAGTTGGAAACTGGGTACCGGATCAGCTGCAGAACCAAGCTGGTAGAAACGCCCACTGATAGATGGTGAGTAAGGTTTTGCAAGATGGATTCCATCTATTACCCATGTGTGGTGTTTGGTGAGGTGGGTGGTTCTGGAGTGACCTTGTGCTGTGTCTAGAGCTCAGTCTGGTGACCCACAATCAAAGCCTTTGTGTTCTGTGCTGCCTTCCATCTGTACAGAGAGCGCCTGTGTGGCTGAGACTGTTGTCTGCATCCAGAGTAACTGCACAGCCCAGCCTTCCATCTGTGCCAAGAGAACCCATGTGGCCCTAGTTTTCTTCAAATTTCTATGATACTGGGCAGTATTCATCTTTTACTTAGCGTTACTATGCTCCACAGGTTTGGGCCTTGTCAGTTCAATGGTTCACTGTCAGGAAAAGTTTGTATTTTAAGGTTTCCCTTCATTATGGTTTATTGATGTGAATGAAAATTGAACTGTAAATCAAACAGGGTTGGAAGGAGTTGCTTGAAACTTCACACAATCTGTTCTCAGTAGGCACTCTCTGGTTTCTTTCATTTGAAGGTAGGCCAAAGATGAAGCATGCAAAAAAACTGTATCCGAGAGCCCTTACGGAGAAAACAGAGAAACATGTATGTACTGAAATAAGTCTCCCAGTAATTTGAGCAGATTTCTTTGATACTACACAGTATTCATCTTTTAGCTTGCTCCACTGGGCTACCCAAGGTTGGCACTTCTAGAATCAATGGTTCTCTAAACAGGTAAGGGTTAGTGTTATGGTTAGGGTTAGGGCGAGCTTTAGAGCTAGTGTTAGGGTTAGGGTTTGTTTTGTTCAAATTTCATTGTGACTGGGAAGATTTATCTTTTACTTAGCCTTACTATGTGCCCCAGTTTGGGGCCTTCTCGGTTCAAGGTTCAATGGTTCTCTGTTGGGAATAGTTTGTTTTTGTTTTTGTTTGTTTTTTAATGTCTCACTTCATTTTGACCTATATGGGTAAATGATAATGGAGCTGGAAATCAGAGGGTTGGTGCTAGCTGGTTGAAACTTCACACACTCAATCAGTTCTCTGTGGACACTCTCTAGTTTCTTCCTTGTTAAAGTAGCGATAAGCTGAAGCATGCAAAACAAGTTTATCCAAGAGCACCTTAGGAGAAAACAGGGCAATATGCAGGTACTGAAATACCTCCCCCAATTATTTGGTCAGAATTCTTTGATACTGTGCAGAATTCATATGTAAGCTTGCCCCACTAGTCTCCCCAAGTTTAAAACTTTTATGATCAAAGGTTCTCTTAACAGGTTAGCCTTAGGGTTATGGTTAGAGTTTGGGTTAGAACTAGTGTTAGGATTAGAGTTAGTTTTTTTCAACCTTTTGGATACTGGGCAGGATTTATCTTTTTCCTATTCTTAGTATGCTCACCATGTTTGGGCCTCCTAGTAAAAGGGTTTGCTTTCGGGAGCAGTTTTAATATTCATCTTTCACTTCATTTTGCCCTATAGGGTTGAATGGAAATGGAGCTGGACTTAAACAGGGTTTGTGCTAGCTGCTTAAAACTTCACACACTCAATCAGTTCTCAGTGCACATTCTCTCATTTGTTTCTTGTGGTAGTAGCCCAAAGCTGAATTAGAAAGAAAAAGCTTTATCTGTGAACACTTTAGGAACAAATCTTCCATTTTTTTGCATGAATTACATTGATATTTTACAGAATTCATCCTTTTCCTAGTCTTAGTAGGATCCCCAAGTTTTGGTTTTCAAGGTTTGCCAGTTCACTGTCAGAACAATTTGAAATCTTAGGTTTCACTTTATTATGACCTATAGATATGGATGTAAATGAAGCTGGAAATCAAACAGAGTTAGTATTAGCTGCTTGAAACTTCACACACTCAATCAGCTCACTGTGGGCACTCTCTGGTTGTTTCTGGTGAAAGTACCTTAAACTGAAGAATGAGAAAATAATTCATCCAAGAGCACATTAGGAGAAAACAGGAAAATATGTACGTACTGAAATACCACCCCTAATTATTTGGTCAGATATCTTTGATACTGAACAGGATTCATCTATTAGCTCGCCCCACTGGGCTCCTTTATTTGTGGAGTACTATGATCAATGGTTTTCTAAACAGGTTAGGTTAGATTTATTATTAGGTTAGTGCTAGGGTTACAGTTAGTGTTTTGTTAGATTTAGTTTTGTTCAAATTTATTTGATACTGGGAAGGATTCAACTTTTATCTAGCCTTACTATATTCTTTAAGTTTGGGCCTCTTGGGTCAAGTGTTTGCTCTCCTGAACAGTTTGTATGTTAACTTTTCTTTTCATTTTGACCTATGCGTGTAATTGGAAATGGAGCTGGAAATCCAACAGGGTTGGTGCTAGCTATTTCAAATCTCACACATTCAATCAGTTTTCTATGGGCATTCTCTGGTTTATTCCTTGTAAATGTTGCCCTAAGCTGAAGCATGCAAAGCAACTTTATGTGAGAGCACTTTAGGAGAAAACAGAGAAATATGCATGTACTGAACTACCTCCCCAATTATTTGGTCAGATTTCTTGGATATTGTGAAAGATTCATCTGTAAGCCTACCCAATTTGGCTCCCCAAGTGTGAGAGTTCTAAGATCAAAGGGACTCTAAACAGGTTAAGGTTAGTGTTAGGGTTAGTGCTAGGACTAGGATTAGACCTAGTGTTAAGGTAAGAGTTAGTTTTTGTTTTCAAATTTCTATGATACTGTGAAGGATTCATCTTTTTTTTCCTATTTTGACTATACTCCAAATGTTTGGGCCTCCTACATAAAGGGTTTGCCTTCAGGAACAGTTTCAATTTTCATGTTTCTCTTCTTTGTGCCTTATAGGGGTGAATGGAAATGAAGCTGGAAATTGAACAGGGTTTGGGTTAGCTGCTTGAACCTTCACACACTCCATCAATTTTCAGTGAGCATAATCTGGTGTTAGCCATGGAAGTAGCCCTAAGATGAAGTAGAATGTAACAGCTTTATCTCTGAGTGCTTTAGGAATGAGCAGAATACCCATGTACTGAAAGAGCTTCAATTTTTTTTGGTTGGATTAATTTGATACTGTACAGAATTCTTCCTTGACCTAGCCTCAATAGGCTTCCCAATTTTGGGCCTTCAAGGTTCAATGGTTCAGTGTCAGGAACAGTTTGAATTTTTAGGTTTCACTTCATTATGGCTGATAGGTGTGAATGCAATGGAGCTGGAAATCAAACAGGTTTGGTTCTAGCTGCATGAAACTTCACACACTCAATCAGCTCTCTGTGGGCACTCTTGTTTTTTTTTTTGGTGTGTGTGTGTGTGTGTGTGTGTGAAAGTACCTTAAACTGAAGCATGAAAAACAATTTATCCATGAGCACTTTAAGAAAAAATAAAAACAGGGAAATATGAATGTACGGAAATACCTCCCCCAATTTTTCATCAAATTTCTTTGATACTGCACAAGATTCATCTGGTAAGTTGTGATGCTAGGCTCCCCAAATTTGGGACTTCTATGATCTTAGGTACTCTAAACAGGTTAGAATTAGGTTAGGGTTGGGTTAGATCTAGTGTTAGAGTGAGTTTTGTTCAAATTCATTTGATACTTGGCATAATTCGTCTTTTACCTAGCCTGTCTATTTTCCCCAGGTTTGGGCCTTATCCCTTCAATGGTTTGCTGTCAGGAACAGTTTGTATTTTAAGGTTTCCTTCATTTTTCCCTACACGGGTAAATGGAAATGGAACTCGAAATCAAACAGGTTTGGTGCTCGCTGCTTAAAACTGTACACACTCAACCAGTTCTATGTGGGCACTCTGGTTTCTTCCTTGTGAAAGTTTCCCAAAGCTGAAGCATGCAAAAACATCTGTATCCGAAAGTACTGTTGGAGACAACAGGGGAATATACATGTACTGAACTATCTCCGCAAATTATTTGGTGAGATTTCTTTGATACTGCTCAAGATTCATCTGTTAGCTTGCCTCACTAGGCTCCCTTAATTTGGGACTTCTATGATAAAAGGTTCTCTAAACAGATTAGGGTTAGCTCTATGGTTAGGGTAATGGCTAGATTTAAACCTAGTGTTACGGTTAGAGTCAATTTTGTTCATGTATCTTTGATACTGGGCAGGATTCATCTTTTACCTAGCCTCACAATGTTCCCTGGTTTGGGCGTACTTGGTTCAATGGTTCACTGTCGGGAACGGTTTGTATTTTAAGGTTTCACTTTATTTTGAACTATTTTGTTGAAGAGAAATGGAACACGAAATCAAACAGGGTTGGTGCTAGCTGCTTGAAACTGCACACACTCAATCAGTTCTCTGTGGGCACTCTCTGGTTTGTTCCTTATGAATGTTGCCCTCAGCTGACACATGCAAAGCAACTTTATCCCAGAGCACTTTTGGAAAAATCAAGGAAATATGCATGTACTGAAACACTTTCCCCAATTATATGCTAAGATTTCTTTTTTTTTTTTTTCACTTACTCATATTTATTTATTTATTTATTTATTTTTGAACAGGGAGCAATTTTATTTATTTTTTTTTTATTTTTTATGGGTTGTTCAAAACATTATAAAGGTCCTGACATATCATATTTCATACATTTGATTCAACTCCCATTTTTACCCCATATACAGATTGCAGAATCACATCGGTTACACATTCACATTTTTACATACTGCCATACTAGTGACTGTTGTATTCTGCTACGTTTCGTGTCCTCTACTATCCCCCCTCCACTCCCCATCTTCTCTCTCTACCGCATATGCTATAATTCAATTCTCTCCCTTGTTTTTTTTTCCCATTCCCCTCACATCCTCTTATATGTAATTTTGTATAACAATGAGAGTCTCCTTCCATTTCCATGCAATTTCCCTTCTCTCTCCCTTTCCTTCCCACCTCTCATCCCTGTTTAATGTTAATCTTTTCCTCATGCTCTTGCTCCCTGCTCTGTTCTTAGTTGCTCTCCTTATATCAAAGAAGACATTTGTCATTTGTTTTTTAGGAAATGGCTAGCTTCACTTAGCATAATCTGCTCTAATGCCATCCACTTCCCTGCAAATTCCATGATTTTGTCATTTTTTAGTGCTGCATAATACTCCATTGTGTATAAATGCCACACTTTTTATATCCATTCATCTATTGAAGGGCATCTAGGTTGGTTCCACAGTCTAGCTATTGTGAATTGTGCTGCTATGAACATTGATGTGGCTGTATCCCTATAGTACGCTATCTTAAGGTCTTCAGGGAATAGTTCGAGAAGGGCAATAGCTGGGTCAAATGGTGGTTCCATTCCCAGCTTTCCCAGGTATCTCCATACTGCTTTCCAAATTGGCTGTACCAATTTGCAGTCCCACAAGCAATGTACAAGTGTACCCTTTTCCCCACATCCTTGCCAGCACTTGATGTTGTTTGACTTCATAATGGCTGCCAATCTTACTGGAGTGAGATGGTATCTTAGGGTGGTTTTGATTTGCATTTGCATTTCTCTGACTGCTAGAGATGGTGAGCATTTTTCATGTACTTGTTGATTGATTGTATGTCCTCCTCTGACAAGTGTCTCTTCAGGTCCTTGGCCCATTTGTTGATTGGGTTATTTGTTTTCTTATTGTTTAATTTTTTGAGTTCTTTGTATACTCTGGATATTAGGGCTGTATCTGAATTGTGAGGAGTAAAAATTTGTTCCTAGGATATAGGCTCCCTATTTACCTCTCTTATTGTTTCTCTTGCTGAGAAAAAACTTTTTAGTTTAAGTAAGTCCCATTTGTTGATTCTTGTTATTAACTCTTGTGCTATGGGTGTCCGATTAAGGAATTTGGAGCCCAACCCCACAATATGTAGATGGGAGCCAACTTTTTCTTCTATCAGATACAGAGTCTCTGATTTGATATCAAGCTCCTTGATCCATTTTGAGTCAACTTTTGTGCATGGCGACAGAAAGGGATTCAGTTTAATTTTGTTGCATATGGATTTCCAGTTTTCTCAGGACCATTTGTTGAAGATGCTATCCTTCCTCCATTGCATGCTTTTAGCCCCTTTATCAAATATAAAAAAGTTGTCATTTTGTGGATTGGTCTCTGTGTCCTCTATTCTGTACCATTGGTCCACCCGCCTGTTTTGGTACCAGTACCATGCTGTTTTTGGTACTATTGCTCTGTAGTATAGTTTGAAATCTGGTATCGCTATAATGCCTGATTCACACTTCCTGTTTAGAATTGCTTTTTCTATTCTGGGGTTTTATTTTTCCATATGAATTTCATAATTGCTTTATCTATTTCTACAAGAAATGCCCTTGGGTTTTGATTGGCATTGCATTGAACCTATAGAGAACTTTTGGTAATATCACCATTTTGATAATGTTTGTTCTGCCTATCCATGAACAGGGTATATTTTTCCATCTTCTAAGATCTTCTTCTATTTCTCTCTTTAGGGTTCTGTAGTTTTCATTGTATAAATATTTCACCTCTTTTGTTAGGTTGATTCCCAAGTATTTTTTTTTTTTTTTGAGGATATTGTGAATGGGGTGTTTGTCCTCATTTCCATTTCGGAAGATTTGTCGCTGATACACAGGAATGCCTTTGATTTATGCATGTTGATTTTATATCCTGCCACTTTGCTGAATTCATTTATTAGCTCTAGTAGTTTCTTTGTAGACCCTTTTATGTCTGATAGATATAGAATCATATCACCAGCAAATAGTGATAATTTAAGTTCTTCTTATTTTCTTATTTTATGCCTTTAATTTCTTTTGTCTGTCTAATTGCTCTGGCTAGTATTTCGAGAACTAAATTGAATAGAATTGGTGAGAAAGGACATCCCTGTCTTGTTCCAGATTTTAGAGGGAATGCCTTCAGATTTTCTCCATTTAGAATGATGCTAGCCTGAGGCTTAGCATAGATAGCTTTTACAATGTCAAGGTAAATTCCTGTTATCCCTAGTTTTTCTAGTGTTTTGAACATAAAGGGATGCTGTACTTTGTCAAATGCTTTTCCTACGTCTATCAAGATGAGCATGTGGTTCTTATCATTAAGTCTATAGATGTGGTAAATGACATTTATTGATTTCCATATATTGAACCAACCTTGCATCCCAGGGATGAATCCTACTTGATCATGGTGCACAATTTTTTTTGATATGCTTTTGTATTCGATTCGCCAGGATTTTATTGAGGATTTTTGCATCTGAGTTCATTAGAGATATTGGTCTGTATTTTTCTTTCTTTGAAGTGTCTTTGTCTGGTTCGGGATCAGGGTGATGTTGGCCTCATAGAATGAATTTGGAAGAGCTCTTCTTTTTCTATTTCTTGAAATAACTTGAAAAGTATTGGTATTAATTCTTCTTTGAGGTTTTGTAAAACTCTGCTGTATACCCATCTAGTCCAGGGCTTTTCTTGGTTGGTAATTTTTTGATGGCTTCTTCTATTTCCTCCTTTGTTATTGGTCTGTTTAAATTGTGTGTATCTTCCTGACTCAATCTGGGCAAATCATATGACTTAAGAAATTTATCGATATCTTCACTATCTTCTATATTATTGGGATATAGGGTTTCAAAGTAATTTCTAATTATCTTCTGTATTTCTGTAGTGTCTGTTGTGATATTGACTTTTTCATCCTGTATGTTAGTAATTTGAGTTCTCTCTCTTCTTCTCTTCATTAGCATGGCTAAGGGTCTCTCAATCTTATTTATTTTTTTTGAAGAACCAGCTTTTAGTTTTATCAATTTTTCAATGTTTTTTTTTTGTTTCAATTTTGTTTATTTCTGCTCTGATTTTAATTATTTCTTGCCTTCTACTGCATTTGCTCTTGTTTTTCTCTTCCTTTTCTAGGGTTTTGAGATGAAGTGTGAGCTCATTTATTTGTTGGTTTCTTTTTTTCTTTTTTTGAGGAATGAACTCCAGGCAATGAATTTCCCTCTTAAAACTGCTTTCATTGTGTCCCATAGATTCCGATATGTTGTGTCTGTATTTTCATTTATCTCTAAGAATTTTTTGATTTCCTCCTTTATGTCTTCTGTAACCCATTGATCATTCAGTAACATATTGTTCATTTTCAAGGTGATGCAGGATTTTTCCTTCCTTCTTTTATCACTGAGTTCCAGTTTCATTCCATTATGATCAGATAAGATGCATGGTATTATCTCCACAACTTTATATTTACTAAGGGTTGCGCTATTGCATAATACATGGTCTACCTTTGAGAAGGATCCATGTGCTGCTGAGAAGAATGTGTATCCACTTGATGATGGTTGATATATTCTATATATATGTCGGTTAAGTCTAGGTTATTGATTGTGTTATTGAGTTCTATAGTTTCTTTATTCAAATTTATCTGGCGGATCTGTCCAGTGGAGGAAGCGGTGTGTTTACGTCACCCAAAATTATTGTGTTGTGGTCTATTTGACTCTTGAACTTGAGGAGAGTTTGTTTTATGAACGTTGCAGCACCATTATTTGGTGAATACAAATTGATAATTGTTATGTCTTGTTGGTGAATGGTTCCTGTTAACAGTATATAGTGTCCTTCTTTATTCCTTTTGATTAACTTAGGTTTGAAGATGATTTTATTTGATATGAGTATGGCCACTCCTGCTTGCTTCCGAGGACCATGTGAGTGGTATGATTTTTCCCAACCTTTCACCTTCAGCCTGTGTATGTCTTTTCCTATCATATGAGTCTCCTGAAGGTAGCATGTTGTTGGATCTGTTTTTTTTTTTTTTTTTTTTTAATCCAGATTACTAGCCTATGTCTCTTGATTGGTGAATTTAAGCAATTTAGGGTTACTATTGATATATGGTTTGTACTGGCAGTCATGCTTATTTATTTATTTATTTATTTATTTATTTAAATTTGGCTAGTTTTTCCTCTTTGATTATTTTCCCCCCTTTAGTGAGTTACCTCCCACTGTTAGTTTTGGGTGCTGTTTTTCAATTCCTCTTCTTGTAATGTTTTGCTCAAAATGCCTTCCAGTGCTGGTTTTCTGGCTACAAATTCTTTTAACTTTTGTTTATCGTGAAATATTTTAATTTCATTGTCAAATCTGAAGCTTAATTTTGCTGGATACAGTATTCTTGGTTGGAATCCCTTATTTTTCAGCGTTTGAAATGTTGTTCCAGGATCTTCTCGCTTTCAACATCTGTGATGAAAAATCAGCCGTTAACCTAATTGGTTTGCCCCTGAATATAATCTGCCTCCTTTCTCTCGTAGCTTTTAATATTCTCTCCTTGTTCTGTATGTTGGATATCTTCATAATTATGTGTCTTTGAGTTGGTCTATTACGGTTTTCTATGTTTGGGGTCCTGTAGGCTTCCAGGATTTGGCAATCCATTCCATCTTTCGTATCTGGAAAGTTTTCTAAGATTATTTCATTCAACAGTTTGTTCATTCCGTTGGTTTAGACCTGTATACCTTCACCTATCCCAATGACTCTCAAGTTTGTTTTTTTTTATGACATCCCATATGTCTTGGATGCATTGTTCGTGATTTCTTACCATCCTTTCTGTGTTGACTATATTCTTTTCGAGTTGATAAACTTTGTCTTCATTATCTGATGTTCTGACTTCTATTTGATCTAGTGTATTTGTAAAATTCTCGTTAGAGTTTTTAATTTGGTTTATGGTTTCCTGCATTTCTAGGATTAATGTTTGATTTTTTTTTAAAATCTCTATCTCCTGGTAGAGTTCATTTTTTTGCTATTTGAATTTGCTTATGAAATTCGTTTTCAAAGTATTCTTTCATTGTTTGGACTTGCTGTCTAATGACTTCTCTAAGATTCCATTCCATCTGAGTCAGGTATGCCTTGAGTTCTTTCTCTGTCCATTTTTCTGATGCCTCTAGTTTCTCCTGTAAATTTAAGTTGTCCTGAATTGTTTGTAATCCTTTTTCCCTTGTTTTTTCATGGTGTTCACGTTACTTTCCAACTCTGTTTAACTGCTGTGTTTCTGTTTTCTCCTATAAATTTGTTTTGGTTTTGTATATCTTTGTGGTCTCTCCTTTGTGGTGGGAGACTATGCCTAGAAATGTTGGGCTTTATTGTACTTTAAAGCTGATTCATTCAATTCATAAAAGGCTTATGGATTCTGTATGCATATAGTAATTTGTTGTTTGGTCTTAGGACTTTATGTTTAGGTTAGGTGCTATGATGGTATGAAGGTTAGTATGTCTTGGCTACTTTGTAAGATTGCTCTATTGAAGGGGGATATTAACAGGCGATTGGATCAGGGTATTTGGTAATAGCTAGGTATTTAGGAGCACTATAGACAGTCTGGAAACAATCACGTATTTGCATTTAGACAATTACACGTAATTGAAGACGTAATGCTTGGGATGAAAGTTGGGGGGAAGGGGAAGGAAGGAGCTCTTAAAAAGAAAGAGGGAGAATGAGATAGGTAGAATAGAGGAGAATGGAAAGAACAATAAAACTTGAAAAGGGAAAGAAAGAAGGAAGGAAAAGAAAAAAAAAAACTAATAAAATAGAAAATTAAAAAAATAGAAATAAAACAAATGAAGTCTTAGAGATCCATTTTCTTCTCTTCCAGTAGGCAGAGCTGTGCCCTCTGAGCTGAGCTTCTGCCCTCTATGTGCAGGCAGCAATCCCTGTAAGGCGGCTCCTGGGAGTCTCTCAATCCTGTTAGTCCAGAGTCCTTTCTCTTCTCCGGCCCCTCCCCCCTTCCTACTGTCAGCCAGCTAGACCCCCGCTCACCGGAGGCACTCTGCAAGTATCTGGTAACACTTGCAGCCCCACTGCGTGCCCTATTTTCCAAATGACTGAGCACTCTCTCTGTCATTCATCCAAACCCCAGTGCTGTGAAGCAGTGATCTAGGAATCTACAGTTTAATTTGTCCGGACCCCTTTGGTGGGCATGACCCCGGGAACTGGCAGCTAAGGCCTTGGGTGTCGCCACTGGTGGTAAGGAGAGTTGGGGATTGAGAATCCCCTCTGCTTCCATCGGAACCTACAGTCACACCCACGCGGCTGGCAGTATTGGGAGTTGGGGGTTGGGAGTCTCCTCTGTTCCCCTCGGCCCCTACAATCACGCCCAGGGAGCTCTGGGTCGAGATTTTTGAGGTTTGCCAGCTGTATGAATCTGGTGGGGGCTGGAGTCACACACCTGCTAAAGCCGATTCTGCTGGGAAGGAATCCCATCCGTGGAACTCTGGTGACGTCACCTCTCTGCTATCTCTGCTATGGCGGGCCCCAGACTCCTTGCCGGAGTGTCCGAAGGCAGGGGTCGGTCTGGCCTGTCTCTGGTCTGACCCAGTCTCCGTTGATTTCAGTTCCAGTTCACTGTTTCATAAAGGCTTGGTTATTGACCTCTTCGTGAACGTATTAATGTGTCTCTCTGTCCCCGTGATTGAGGAGGTACTGAAAGTGCTGCCTCATTACCTGCCACCATGTTGGGTCTCCTTCAGATTTCTTTGATACTGTGAAGGATTAATCTGTTAGCTTTCCCCACTAGCCTCCCTTAGTTTTGGACTTCTATGATCAAAGGTTCTCTAAACAGGCTAGGGTGAGCTGTAGGGTTAGGATTAAGAATAGATCTAGTGTTAGGTTTACAGTAGTTTTGTACAAATTTCTTTGATACTAGTCAGGATTTATCTTTTACCTAGCCTTACTACGTTCCCCAGGTTTGGGCCTTCTAGGTTCACTGGTTTGCTGTCAGTATTTCAGTATTTATTTTAAGGTTTCACTTCATTTTGACCTATATGGGTAAATGGAAATGGAGCTGGAAATCAAACAGGGTTTTTACTAGCTGCTTGAAACTTCACACACTCAATCATTTCTCTGTGAGGACACTCTGGTTTTATCCTTGTGAAAGTGTCCCAAAGATCAAGCATGCAATAACAAAACTATGCAAGAGCATTTTAGGAGACAACAGGAAAACATGCATATACTGAACTACCTCACCCAATCATTTGTTCAGATTTCTTTGATACTGGGCAGGATTAATATGTTAGCTTGCCCCACTAGTCTCCTCAACTTTGAAACTTCTATTATCAAAGGTTCTCTAAACATCTTAGGTTAGAGTTAGGTCTAGTGTTAGGGTTAGAGTTTGTCTTTTTCAAATTTCTTTGATACTGGGCAGGATACATTTTTACCTAGCCTTACTATGTTCCCCAGGTTTCGGCCTTCTTGGTTCAATTCTTTGACGACAGGAACAATTTGTATTTTACGGATTCACTTCATTTTGACCTACATGGGTAAATGGACATGGAGCTGGAAATCAAACAAAGTTGTTGTTAACTGCTTGAAACTTCACACTCTCAATCAAGTCTCTGTGGGCACTCTCTGGTTTGTTCTTTATGAAATTAATAATAAGTTGAAGCATGCAATACAAATTTATCTGAGAACACTTTAGGAGAAAACAGGGTAATATGCATGTACTGAAATAGCTCCCCCAATTATTTTGTCAGATTACTTTGAAACTGCCCATGATTCATCTGTAAGCTTGCCCCACTAGACTCCCCAATTTTGAAACTTCTATGATCAAAGGTTCCCTAAACAGATTAGGTTTAGTGTTAGATTTAGTATTAGGACTAGGTTTAGACCTGGTGTTAGGGTTAGAGTAAGTTTTTTTTTTTAAATTTGTTTGATACTGTGTAGGATTCACCTTTTTCCTATTTTTACTTTACCCCAAATGTTTGGGCCTCCTACATAAAAGGGTTTTCTCTCAGGAACAGTTTCAATTCTCATGTTTCTCTTCTTTTTGCCTTATAGGGGTGAATGGAAATGAAGCTGGAAATCAAGCAGGGTTTGTGCTAGCTGCTTGAAACTTCACACACTCAATCAGTTCTCAGTGAGCATTCTCTGTTTTGTTTCCTGTGAAATATCCCTAAGCTGAAGTAGAAAGAAACAACTTTATCTCTGAGTGCTTTAGGAGAAAGCAAGATACACATGTACTGAAATATCTTCGAATTTTTTTGATCAGATTACTTTGATATTGTACAGGATTCATTTTTGGCCAACCTTAGTAGGCTTCCCAAGTTTGGTCATTCAAGATTCAATGGTTCAGTGTCAGGAAAAGTTTGAATTTTTAGTTTTCACTACATTATGGCCTATAGGTGTGAATGGAAATGGAGCTGGAAATCAAACAGGGTTGGTGCTAGCTGCATGAAACTTCACACACTCAATCACTTCGCTGTGGTTATGCTCTGGTTTGTTCCTTGTGAAAGTATCTTAAGCCAAAGCATGAAAAAACAATTTATCCAAGAGCACTTTAGGAGAAAACAGGGGAAATAGGCATGTACTGAAACACCTTCCCCAATTATTGGTCAGAATTTTTGATACTGCGCAGGATTCATCTGTTACTTCGCCCTACTAGGCACCCCAAATTTTTGACTTTTATGATCAAGCTCTATAAACAGGAAAGGCTTAGTTTTAGGATTAGGGTTAGGGCTAGGGTTAGAACTAATGTTTGGGTTCGAGTGAGTTTTGCTCAAATTTCTTTGATACTGGTCAGGATTCATCTTTTACCTAGCATTACTATGTTTCCCAGGTTGGGCCTTCTCAGTTCAAGGTTTGCTGTCAGGTACAGTTTGTCTTTAAAGTTTTATTTCATCTTGACTTCTATGGGTTAGGGTTAGGCTTAGGGTTAGGGCTATGGCTCAGTTTAGTTTTAGGGCTAGGTCTAGTGTTAGGGCTAGATTTTGAATTCGTGTCGGGGTTGGAGCAGTGTTAGAGTGACGTTTAGGCTTCGGGTTAGGGTTAAATTTAGAGCTAGGGTTAGATCCAGCATTAGGTTTAGGGCTAGGGTTAGTGTTATGGTAAGGGATAGGGTTAGAACTAGAATAATGGCTGGGATGATAGTTAGATTTAGATTTAGGACTAGGCTTAGGGTTAGGGTTATGGTTAAAGCTAAAATAGGGTTAGGATTAGGGAAGGGTTAGTGTTAGGTTTAGGCTTAGGGTTAGGGCTAGGTTTAGGATTAGCATTGGGGTTAGGATTAATTTTAGGTGAATGGGTAGGGTTATAGCTAGCTTTAGGGCTAGAGAGAGGGTTAGCATAAGGATTAGAGCTAGGGTTAGTGTTTATGTTAGGATTAAGGCTAGGTTTAGGGCTAGGTTTTCTGTTAGGTTCAGGGTTAGAACTAGGACTATGGCTAATGTTATGTCTAGGGTTATGATTAAGGATAGTTTTAGGATTAGGTTATGGCTAGGTCTAGTGTCAGAGCTATGTTTAGGGTAAGGGTCAGATTTAGAGTTAGGGGTATAATTAGGTTTAGGGTCAGGGTTAGCATTTGGTTTTGGTCAAAGTTTAGGTTTAGGGCTTGAATTAGTGTTAGGTTTAGGCTTAGGGTTAGGGTAATGGATAGGGTTAGGTTTAGGTTTCAGTTAAGGTTTGTAGTAATGGATGGGATAGGTTTAGCAATAGGGTTAAGGTTAGCATTAGGTTAGGATTATATTTAGTATAATGGATAGATTTAGAGCTAGGGTTAGAGCTAGGTTATGTTTTGGATTAAGTCTAAAATTATAGTTAGGTTTAGGGATAGGTCTAGGATTTGGTTTACGGTAAGTATTAGGTTTAGGTCTAGGGTTATGGTTAGGTTAGGGTAAGGGTTTCTGTTTGAGCTAGGGTAATGGCTAGGGTGAGCGTTAGGTTTACGTTCAGGTCTAGGAATATGTTTATGGCTAGGGTTTGGTTTAGGGTTCGGGTTATGGCTAGAGTTTTCATTACAGATAGGGTTAGGTTTAGGGTAATGAATAATGTTAGATTTAGGGTTAGGGTTAAGGTTAGGGTTATGGTTTTGATTAGGGCTAGTCTTAGGATTAGGTTTAGTGTACGGCTTAATATTTCCGCTAGGTTCGGGCTATGGTGAGGTTTAGGTTTATGGTTAGGTTTTGGGATACGTTTATGGTTAGAGTTATGTTTAGTGTTAGGGATTGGGTTATATTTAGGGTAATTCACAGGGTTAGAACTAAAGTTCCTGCTAGGATTAAGGTTAGGATAAGAGCTGGGTTTAGGGTTATGGTTTAGGATAGGGCTAGGGTAATGTTAAGGGTAAAGGTTTGGCTTTGAGCTAGGGTTAGATCTAAGGCAAGGGTTAGTGATAGGGTTAGTGTTAGGGCTAGGGTTAGGGTTAGGGTTATGCTTAGGGATAAGTTTAGGCCTAGGATTATGGCTAGGTTTTGTGTTAGGTTTAGTGCTAGGTTTAGGACTCTGGTTAGGGTTAGGGCTACTGTTAGGGTTAAGATTAGGGTTAAAATAGGGTTAGGGCTATGGTTATGTTTAGGGCTAGTATTAGGGTTAGTGTTATGGCTAGGTCTAGTGTTAGGACTAGGTTTTGGGTTAGGGTCATGTTTAGAGATAGGTTAATCTTAGGGTCAGTGTCACTATTCCAGATAAGATTAGGGTTAGGGTTAGAGCCACAATTAGTACTAGTGTTAGTTCTATGGGTAGGAAGTGTTTAGTTTAGGTTAAAAGTTATTGTTAGGGCTAGAGCTAGGATTTTGTTTAGGTCTAGGGCTAGAATTATAGCTATATTTATGATTAGTTTTGGGTCTAGATCTATGTTAGGGTTAGGTATAAGTATAGTCTTACCGGTAGGGCTAGTGTTAGGGTTTGGTTTAGGGTTAAGGTCAGGTTTAGACCTAGGGTTATTGTTAGGATCAGATTAAGGGTCAGGGTTAGGTTTAGAACTAGAATGAAGGCTAGGGTTAGGACTAGTAATACTGTTAGTGTTTAAGTTAGTCTAAGGGTTAGGGTTAAGACTAGGGTTAGCTCTTGGTTTAAGTTTTGGCATAGGGTAAGGGATAGGGTTAGAACTAGGGTTAGGGCTCGGGTTATGGTTAGGGTTAGGACTAGTGTTACAGTTAAGATTAGGGTTTAAGCTAGGGTTCGGACTAGAATTAGAGGTAGGATTTGTGTTAGGGTTAGGACTAGGGTTATGACAATGATCAATGTACGAACTAGGGTTATGATTAGGGCTAGTTTTAGGGTAGGGTTAAGGCTAGGTCTGGTGTTAGGGTTAATTTAAGGTTAGGGTGATGTTTAGAGCTAGGATTAGTGTTAGGATCAGTGTCAGGGTCTGGGTTATTTTTAGAGTTAGGGCTAGGGCTAGGTGTAGGTTTACGGCTTGGTTTCGGTTAAGGGTTATGGTTAGGGATATGGCTTGGTATTGTTTTAAGGCTAGGGCTAGGGGTAAGGCAAGTTTTAGGATTAGCATTATTGTTAGGGCTTGTGTTAGGTTTGGTTTAGGATTATGTTTATGGTTAAATTTAGAGTTAGGTTTAAATTTAGAGTTAGGTTTAGATCTAGGGTTGGGCTTGGGCTAAGGATAGAACTAGGAATAGGGCTAGGGTAAGAGTTAGAGTTAGCCTTAAGGCTAGGTTTTCGGTTAGGATAGGACTAAATTAGGGTTAGTGCTAGGCTTAGTGTTAGGGTTAGGCCTAGGGTTAGGGCAAGGGTTATGGTTAGGTTTACGGTAATGTTTAGGTTTAGGTTTATGGTTAGGTTTAGGGTAAGGGATGGGGTTATAGCTAGGTTGAGGGCTAGGGTGAGTGTTAGAATTGGGGTTAAACCTCGGGTTATGGTTCGGGTTAGAATTAAGGCTAGGTTTAGGGCTAGGATTAGGGCTAGGGCTAATTTCAGGTCCAGCTTTACAGTTAAAGATAGTTTCGGGTTAGGTTATATGTAGAGTAAGGGTTAGGTTTAGGGTTAGGGTCAGGTTTAGAGCTAAGGGTATTGTTTGGGTCAGGGTAGTGATTAGTGTTTGTGATAGGTTAAGGTTTAAATTCAGGGCTCAAATTAGCATAGGTTTAGGATTAGGGTAATGATATAGTTAGGTTTAGGTTTCAAGTTAGGTTTAGGGTAATGGATAGGGTTAGGATTAGGTATATGGTAAGGTTAAGGCCTACAGTTAGCATTAGCATTGGGATTATGGTTAAGGTAATGGATAGGGTTAGAGCTAGAGTTAGAGCTAAGGTTGTGGTTATTATTAGTGCTAGCTTTAGGGTTATCCTTAGGGTTGTGGTTAAAGCTCAGTTTAGGGCTCAGATTAGATTAGGTTTTGGGTTATGTTAGGGCTAGTGTTAGGGTTATGGCTAATGTAAGTACTTGGGTTACAATTAGGGCTAGTTTTATGGTTAGGGTTAGGGTTACGGCTAGGTCTAGTGTTATGTTTAGGGTTATGTTTAGGGTGATGTTTAAAACTAGGGTTAGTGTTAGCATCAGAATCAGGTTTAGGGTTAATTTTAGGGTTCTGCTTAAAACTAGAATTAGGGCTAGGGTTAGGGCTAGGTGTAGGGTTAGGGTTTGGTTTAGGTTAACGGTTAGGGTTAGGGCTATGGCTCAGTTTTGTATTAGGGCTCGGGCTAGAGTTAGGGCTAGTTTTAGGAGTAGTGTTAGGATTAAGTTTAGGCTTAGGCTTTGCATTAGGGTTAGATTTAGAGTTAAGTTTAGATCTAGGGTTAGGGCTAGGGCTAAGGAAATAGCTAGGTTTAGGCCTAGGGTTACGGCTAGGTTTAGAGTTCCAGTAAGGTTTAGGTTTAGATCTAGTTTTAGGGCTAGGGAGAGAGTTAGACTAATTTTTTCGGGCTAGGGTTAGGATTAGGGTTAGGGATAGGGCTAAGTTAGGTCTAAGATTAGGGATAAGGTTGGTTTTAAGTTAGGCCTAGGTTTAAGGTTAGGGTTATGATTAAGGCTATGTTTAGGGATAATATGGGCTAGGGTTTGTGTTTGGCTTAGGGCTAAGATTATATCTAGGGCTAATGTCAGGTCTAGGGTTATGGTTATGGATAGTTTTAGGGATAGGTTGTGGCTATGTCTAATGTAAGGATTAGGTTTAGGGTAAGGGTCAGGTTAACCGTAACCCTAAACCTAACACTAAATATAACACTAAACTTAATCTTAACCCTAAGGCTAACACTAACCCTATCACTAACCCTAACCCTACCTTAACCCTATCCCTAACATTACCCCTAACACTAACACTAACCCTAACCCTAAAATTAACACCAACCCTAACCATTGCCCTAACCATAATTGTGACCGTAACAGTGACTTTAACCATAACCCTGTCCCTAACACTATCACTAACAGTAAACCTAACCTTAAACCTAACCCTGTAATTCACCCTAACCCATATCCTAACCCTAACACTATCCGTAACTTTAACCCTAACCCTAACCCTAATCCCAACACTAACACTAACCCTGAACCTTATTTTAACCCTAACCCTAACCCTATCACTTACCCTAACCCTATCTCTAACCTTAACACTAACCCTAACACTAAACCTAACCCTAATCCTAAACATAAAGTTAACCCTAGCCCTAACCCTAACCCTAACCCTAACCCTAAACCTAATTCTAACCGTAACACAAACCCTACCCCTAACCCTAACGCTAACCCTAAACCTAAAACTAACCCTAACCCAAACCCTAACCCTAAACCTAAACCTAACACTAACCCTAGCCCTAATGGTAACTCTAAAGATAACCATAACCCTACCCTAACCCTAACCTTAACAAGAACACTAAACCAAACACAAACCATAACCCTAACCCTAACATGAACACTAATCCTAACACAAACCCTAATCCTAACCATACCCCTAATACTAAACCTAACCCTAAACCTAACACTAACCCTATACCTAACATTAACCCTAACACTAAACCTAATCCTAACACTAACACTAACCCTAACCCTTATCCTATCCCTAACCCTAACATTAATCCTAAACCTCACCCTAACCCTAACCCTTACCCTAACATTAACCCTAACCCTAAGCCTAACCCTATCCCTAAACCTAAACCTAACCCTAACCCTATCTCAAACCCTATCACTTTCCCTAAGTCAAACCCTCACCCTAATGCTACCCTAGTCATAACCTTAATTCTTAGCCTACCCACACCCTAACTCTATTACTAGTTTTATCCTAGCCCTCATTCCACCTCTAACCCTAACCCTAACCCTGACCCCTTTTCTGACCCTAACACTAACTCTATGTCTTAACCTGACACTAACACTAAACTGAATCTAACACTACCCCTACCAGTAAACCTATACCTAAACCTAACAGTAACACTAGGACTAGACCTAACCTAATCCTAAATATAGTTATAAATCTAGCCCTAGCCTTAAACAGAAACTTAGCACTAGCCCTAAAAATAACCATAAACCTAACATAAATCCAACCTTATTCCTAGACCCAATGCTAGTCCTAATTCTGGCAGTCACCCTAAACCTAACCCTACCCTGAATAATGACCCTTAAACTAACACAAACCCTAGCTCTAAACCTTATCCTAACCAAAATCCTAACCCTAAAACTAGATTTCTCCATAACCCTGACCTTAAAACTTTCCATAAACATTTCTCTAGCTCTTACATTTCCCATAGCCCTAACGCTAGCCCTAAACCTCACACAAAACCTAGGCCTTATTGTAGCCCTAAACCTAGCCCTAATCTTAACCCTAACGATAACCCTAGACCTAAACCTAACCCTAACCTTGCCCTAGCCCTATTCATAGCTCAACTCTTACCCTAAACATAACCGTGAAACTATCCCTGATACTAACTCTAGGCCTAACCCTAACCCTAGCCCTAATCTTAACCTTATCCCTAACCCTTACCTAAGTTCTAACCCTATCCATTAACCTAAAGATAACCCTAACTCAAATACTAACCCTAGGCCCAACGCTAACCCTATTGCTAACACTTACCCTATCCATTAATCTAAATCTAACCTGAACCCTAAACCTAACCCTATCCATTACCCTAACCCTAACCCTAATGCTAATTCAATTCTTAACCCTAAACCTTAACCTAAACCAAACTCTACCCGGAACCTGGCCCTAATAATACATCTAGCTTTAAACCTGACCCTTACCTAAACCTAACCCTTACACTAGACCTAGCCAAACTTAATTCTAAAACTAACCCTAAACATAAATCTAGACCTGACATTAGCCCTAGTCCTAATCCTAGCCCTAGCCCTAACACAAATCCTTATCCTAGCCCTAAACATAGCCTTAAACCTAACTCTAGCCCTAACCTTAATTCTAACCCTTGCCCTAGCAATAAACCTAGAAATAACCCCATCCCTTCCCCTAACCCTAACCCTAACCCTATCCCTAACTCTAGGCCTAACCCTAACACTCACCCTAGCCCTAAATCTAGACCTAATTTAGCCCTAAACCTAAACCTAACCCTAACCCTAGCCCAAATAATAACTCTAACTCTCACCCTAGCCCTATTTCTAGTTCTAACTCTATCTGTTACCATAACCCTAACACTAGCCCTGACCTTAGCCCTAAACCTACCCATAGCCCTAAACCTAGATCTAACCATAACAATAAATCTAAGCCTAAACCTCACCATACCACTAGCCTTAACACTATCGCTAATCCTAAAAGTAGCCATAGCTGTAAAACAAAACTGAGCCAAAACCCTAACCCTAACCATAACCAAACTATAATCCTAGACATGACATTAGCCCTATCCCAAATTCTTACCCTAATCCTTACACAAACTCTAACCCTACACCAAGCCTTAATCCTAGCCCTAATCGAGTCTATCCCTAACTCTGATAAGTAACACTGATCCTGACTCTGATGGTAACACTAATTCTATCTCTAATCATCACCCTAAATCAAAACCTAATGTAAACACTAGACTTAGATATAATGCTAAACTTAACACTAGCCCTAATCATAACCCTAGTTCTAACATTAACCGTAGTCCTAAATAGCCCTAACCTAACCCAAAATCTAGCCCTAATCAGAGCCCTAACCCTAGATTTAGCCCTAGCCCTAACCCTAACTCAAGCCCTAACACTTAACCTAAACCTAACCATAAACCTAAACCTTGTCCTAACCTGAAATTTAACCCAAACCATCACCCTAATCCTAACCATAATCCTAGCCCTAGCCCTAGCTCTAATCTTATCCATTACCCTAACCATAACCCTAACTGAATTCTAACCATAGGCCTAACCATAACCATAACCTTAACCTAACCATAACCCTAGCCTTAACTGTAGTTCTAATCCAATCTATTACCCTAACCATAACCCTAACTGAATTCGATCCCTAGCCCTAAACCTAACCCTATCCCTAACCCTAAACCTGTCCATTACTCTAAATCTAACCTTAACCCTAAACCTAACCATATCCATTATTCTAACACTAATACTAACCCTAATGCTAATTTGAGCCCTAAGCCTAATCCTTAACCTAACACATACCGTAACCCTGACTCTGACCCTAATAATACCCCTAGCTGTAAACCAGACCCTAAACCTCAACCTAACACTTACAATAGACCTGGCCATAATCCTTACCCTAAATCTATCCCTAACCATAACCTTAGACCTGACATTAGCCCTATCCCTAATCCTAGCCCTAACCCTAACAAACACCTAGCCCTAATCCTATCCCTAAGCCTAGCCTTAATCCTAACCCTAACATTAACACGAGCCATAACTCTAATTTTATGCCTTGCCCTAGCCCTAAATGTAG
Source organism: Marmota flaviventris (assembly GCF_047511675.1). Classification (NCBI taxonomy): domain Eukaryota; kingdom Metazoa; phylum Chordata; class Mammalia; order Rodentia; family Sciuridae; genus Marmota; species Marmota flaviventris. The sequence goes on from NW_027288071.1 coordinate 67,118, forward strand.
CTGTAACATCATACCTTACCCTAACCCTAATGCTAAACCTAACCCTAGCCCTAAACCTAGGCCTAAACCTACCACTAACCATAGCAATAATCCTAGCCCTAATTTAGCCCTAACCCTAAACCTAACACTATCCATAGCACTAAGACTAACTCTAACTCTCGCCCTAGCCCTATTCCTAGTTCTAAACCTATACCTTATCATAACCCAAACCCTATCCCTATCTCTAGCCCCAATCCTAGCCCTAAACTTAACCCTAGCCCTAAACCTGTTTCTAACCCTAAAGCTCACTCTTACACTAGCCCTAATCCTAATGCTAATTGGAAAACCAAAACTAACACTACCCTAGTCCTAAAACAAAACCGAGCCAGAACCCTAACCCTAACTCTTAAGCTAAACAAAACCCTAACACTACACCTAGCCCTAAACATAGCCATAATTTGTGTCCTAAACCTAACCCTAGAAATAACCCTGAATCAGACCCTACCAGTAACCCTAGCTCTAAACATTGACCTAATGCTAAACCTAGAACTAACCGTAATAAAAATCCTATTCTTTCATTAGCTATAGCCCTAATGCTAACACAAAAACTAGCCCAATTCTGAGCCCTAATCCTAGGTTTAACCCTAAACCTAACACTAACCCTAACCCTAACACTAATCGAACTTCTAAACTTATACCTCACCCTAAGCGAAACCCTCACCCTAATGCTACCTTGGTCCTAACCATAATTCTCAGCCTACCCCAAACCCTAACTCTATTACTAGCCCTAAACCTAGCCCTCATTCTAGCTCTAACCATAACCCTAACTCTGACTCTTATTCTGACCCTAACACTAACCTTAGATCTAAACCTGACCCTAACCCGAAACCGAACCCTAACACTACCTCTACTGGTAAACCTATACCTAAACCTAACAGTAACACTAGCAATAGACCAAACCTAATCCTAAATAGAGTCATAAATCCAGCCTTAGCCCTAAACAAAAACCTAGCATTAGCCCTAACAGTAACCCTTAACCTAACGTAAAGACTAAACCTATCACTAGACGAAATGCTAGTCCTAATTGTGGCCCTAACCATAAAACTAACCCTAACCCAACAATGACCCTTAACCTAATAGAAACTATAGCTCTAAACCTTATCCTAAACCAAAACCTAACCCTAACACTAGACTTTTCCATACCCCTGAACCTAACACTAACCATAACCATATCCCTAGCTCTTACATTACCAATAGCCCGAACGTTATCCCTAAATATCACACAAATCCTAGCCCTTATCCTAGCCCTAAACCTAGCCCTAATCATAACCCTAACCATAACCTTAGACCTAATCCTAATGCTAACCCTCGCCCTAGCCCTAATCCTAGCTTAAACTCTAATCCTTAGTCTAAACATAACCCTAAACCTAAACCTAACCCCTGCCCTGACTCAAACTCTAACCCTCGCCCTAGCCCTATCCCTAGCTCAAATGCCTACACTTACCCTAAACCTAACCCTAACATTAACCCTAGGCCTAACCCTAACGCTAACCCTAATCCTAACCTTAACCTTAGCCCTAAGGTTGCTACTTGTAGGCTTAGGGTTTTGTTTAGGTTAAAGGTTAGGGTTAGGGCTATAGTTCTGTTTTGTTGTAGGGCTTGGGCTAGGTTAGGGTTAGTTTTAGGATTTGCGTTAGTGTTACAGCTTGGTTAGTGAGAGATTTAGGTTTAGGTTTACATTTAGAGTTAGGATTAGATGTAGGATTAGGGCTAGGGCTTGGGATAGGGCTAAGGTTAGGGCAAGTTTTAGGGTTATGATAAGGGTTGGGGTTAGAACTAGGGATAGGACTGCGGCGAGAGTTAGAGTTAGTCTTAGGGCTAGGGTTAGGTTTGGTTTAGAGCTAAATTAGGGCTAGGATTAGGTCTAGGGTTTGTGTTAGGGTTAGGCCTAGTTTTAGGCTTAGAGATAGAGTTAGGTTTACGGGAAGGGATGCAATTATAGCTAGTTTTAGGGCTAGGTCGAAGGTTAGAATTACGGTTAGGGCTAGAATTATGTTTTGGATTAGTAATAAGGCTCGGTTTAGGGATAGGATGAGGGCTAGGGTTTGTTTTAGGGTTATGGCAAGAGTTAAGACTAGGGCTAGTGTCAGGTCTAGGGTTATAGTTAGGGATAGACTGAGGTTTAGATTTATGGCTAGGTCTTAGGGTAAGGGTCAGGTTTAGAGCTACGGTTATTATTATGGTTAGATTCATATTTCAGGTTTGGTTTAGGTTAGGGTTTACGGTTAGGGCTCAAATTAGCATTAGGGTTAGGGATATGGTAATTATATGGTTAGGTTTAGGGTTCAGATTAGGTGTAGGTTAATTGATAGGTTTAGAGTTAGTGGAAGAGTTAGATTTAGGCCTAGGATTAGCATTAGGGTAAGGGTTATGTTTAGGGAAATGGATAGGGTTAGAACTAGGGTTAGGGCTAGGGTTATGGTTAGTATTAGGGCTAGAGTTAGGTTTAGGGTTCGGGTTTGGCCTAGGGATAGCTTTAGGTTTAGGTTTAGGGTACGGTTTGGGGTTTGAGCTAGGGTTAGCGCTAGGGTGAATGTTAGGTTTAGGGTTATGTCAAGGTTATATTTACGGTTAGGGTCAAGGTTAGTGTTAGGATTAGGGCTAGGGTTATCATTAGGTTAGGGTATTGGATAGGGTTTGATGTCAGGTTTGGCTTAAGGTTATGATTAGGTTTCAGCTTAGGTTAGTGTTAGCGATAGGTGTAGGGTTAGGTTTAGGGTAATGATTAGGGTTTGAGCTACGGTTAGGTCTATGGCAAAGTTTAGGTTTATGGCTATATCTAGGGTTAGAGTTAGGGTAGATTTAGGGTTAGGGCTAGGGTTATCATCAGGATTAGGGTTAGGGTTAGGGTAATGGGTAGGGTTAGAGCTAGGTTTAGGGCTAGGGTTAAGGTTAGGATTAGGACTAGGGTTAATATTAGGGTTAGGTTGAGGCCAAAGGTTAGTGTTAGGGTTAGGTTAGGTTTAAGGGTTAGGGATTGAGCTAGGATTTGCACTAGGACGAGATTTAGGGTAAGTTCAGGGTAAGGGTTAGGGCTAGGGTTAGCATTAGGGTTCGGGTTATGGTTAGGGTAATGGATAGAGTTAGAGGTAGGGTTTGGCTTATGGTTATGGCTAGTTTTAGCATTAGTGATATGGCTAGGTATAGTTTAGGGTTAGGTTTTTGTTTAGGAAAAGGTTTTGAACTAGAGTTTGTGTTAGGGTAAGGGTCAGTGTTCTGGTTAGGGTTAGGTTTATGATTAGGTCCAGCATTAGGACTAGGGTTAGGTCTAGGGGTAGGGTTAGTGTTTGGGTTAGGTTAAGGGTTATTGTTAGGGTTAGGGCTAGGTTTTTGTTTAGGGCTTGGCTTAGAGTTATTGCAAGATTAAGGATTAGGTGTAGGTCTATGTCTAGGGTTAGGTATAGGTATAGGGTTACAGGTAGCGTCAATGTTACAGGTCGGTTTAGGGGTAGGGTCAGGTCTAAACATACAGTAGTGTTAGGGTCAGAATAAGGGTCAGGTTTAGTGTTAGAGTTTGGGATAGGGATAGAGCTAAATTGAGGACTAGTGTTAGGACTAGTAATAGAGTTAGGGTTTGGGTTAGGCTAAGGATTAGGTTTAGGGCTAGGGTAGCTTTAGGGTTAGAGTTTGGCTTAGGGCAAGGGATAGGGTTAGTGCTAGGGTTAGGGCTAGGGTAAGGGCTAGGCTTAGGATTAGGTTTAGGGTTAGGGTTAGGGCTAGATTTAGAGTTCAATCTAGCTTTAGGGCTCTGATTAGGGCTAGGTTTTGTGTTAGCTTTAGTTCTACAGCTAATGTAAGAACTAGGGTTACAACTAGAGCTAGTTTTAGGGTTATTGTTATGTCTAGGTTTAGTATTAGATTAGGTTTAGGGTTAGGGTTATGTTTAGGGTAATGGGTAGGTTAGGGTTAGGGAATGTGTTATGGTTAGCCCGAGGATTAGCATTAGGGTTAGTGTTCAGGTTAGTGTAATGGATAGGGTTAGACCTAGGGCTAGGGCTAGGATTATGTTTAGGGTTAGGTTTAGGGTTAGTGTAAGGATTAAAGTTTGGGTTAGGTTTAGATTAAGGGTTAGAGCCACATTTATGGTTAGAGATAGGGTTAAAGCTAGGGTTTGGGCTCAGATTAGGGCTAGGTTTGGGGTTTTGTTAGGGCTAGTGTTAGGGATATGGCTAATATAAGAACTAGGATTATGATTAGGGCTAATTTTAGGGTTACATTATGGCTAAGTTTAGTTTTAGGGTTAGGTTTAAGTTTAGACAGATGTTTTGAGCTAGGATTAGTGTTAGGTTCAGAGTCAGGATCAGGGTTAGTTTAGGTTAGGGATAGGACTTGAATTAGGGGTAGGCTTAGGGCTAGATTTTGGGTAAGGATTTGGTTTAGGTTAAGGTTTAGGGTTAGTGCTATATCTCGGTAATGTTATAGGGCTAAGGCTAAAGTTAAGAGTAGTTTTACGATTAATGTTAGTGTTATTGCTAGTGATAGGGTGAGTTTAAACTTAGGGGTACATTTAGAGTTATGGTTAATTCTAGGTTTAGGGCTATGGCTAGGGTTAGGTCTAACATTATTTCTAGTGTTTGGGTTATGGTAAGGTATTGGGTTAGAACTAGAAATAGGGCTAAGCGAGAGTTAGATTTAGTCTTAAGGCTAGATTTATGGTTAGGGTTAGGGCTAAACTAGACCTAGGAATAGGTCTAGAATTAGTGTTAGGGTTAGGCCTAATGTTAGGGCTATGTTTAGGGTTAGGTTTAGCGTTAGGTTTACAGAAAGTGATGGGTTTATAGCTAGGTTTAGGGCTAGGGCGATGATTAGAATTAGGTTTAGGAATAGGGTTAGGATTGGGTTAGGATTAAGGCTAGATTTGGTGTTAGGATGAGGGCCAGAGTTTTTCTTAGGGTTAGGGCAAATTTCAGGGATAAGGATAAAGTCAGGTTTAGGGTTATGGCTAGGGATAGTTATAGGGTTAGGTTCATGGCTAGTCTTGTATAAGGGTTATGTTTAGGGTAAGGATCAGGTTTAGAATTAGGTGTTTTTAGGGTGAGCATCAGGTTCTGGTTATGGGTATGGTTAAGTTTTAGGGTTAGGGCTCAAATTAGTGTTAGGGTTAGAGTTAGGTTTAGAGTAATGGAAAGGTTTAGGTTTAGGATTCAGGTTAAGATTAGGGTAATGGGTATGGTTAGGTTTAGAGATAGGGTTAGGGTTAGGCCTAGGGTTAGCACTTGGGTTATGGTTATTGTTAGGGTAATGGATAGTGTTAGAACTAGGGTTAGGGCTAGGGTTTTGGTTAGGTTTAGTGCTAGAGTTATGGTTAGGGTTATGGCTAGGGCTAGGGTTAGGTTTTGGGTTAGGTTTAGGGTACGGGTTATGTTTTGAGCTAGGGTGAGTGCTAGGGTGAGAATTAGGTTTAGTGTTATGTCTAGGGTTAGATTTACGGTTAAGGTTAGGGTTAGTGTTAGTGTTAGGGCTAAGATTACCTTTAGAGTTAGGTTACTGAATAGGGTTAGATGTTGAGTTAGGGTTAGGGGTAGTTTTATGTTTAGGGTTAGTGTTAGGGTTAATGGTAAGGTTATCTTTAGAGTCAGGTTAATGGATAGGGTTGGATGTAGGGTTAGGGGTAGGGGTTGGTTAGGTTCATGGTTAGTGTTAGGGTTTGGGCTAGGGTTGGGGTTAGAGTATAGTTAAGGTTTGATCTAGGGTTAGGGCTATGATGAGGGTTAGGTTTAGAATTAGGTCTAGGATTAGGTTTTCAGTTAGGGTTAGAGCTAGGGTTATCATTAGGTTTAGGGTTAGGTTTATGGTAATGGATAATTTTAGAGATAGTATTAGGACTAGTATTAACATTATGATTAGGGCTAGGGTTAGCATTTGGTTTATGGATAGGGCTAAGATTATGTTAAGGGTTAGGGTTAGGGTTTTATCTGGGGTTAGCCCTAAGGTGCAGGTTAGGGTTAGCATGAGGGATAGGGTTAGGTTTAGGGTTATGCTTAGGGCTAGGTTTAGGCCTAGGAGTAGGGCTAGGTTTTGTGTTAGTTTTAGAGCTAGGGTTAGTGCTATGGGTTTGTAAGTGCTAGGCTTATGTTTAGGGTTATGGCTAGGTCTAGTGTTAGGTTTAGGTTTTGGTTAGGGTCAATTTTAAAGCTAAGGTTAATGTTAGTGTCAGGATCTGTGTTTGGATTAGAGTTAGGGTTAAGTTTAGAGCCTAAATTAGAATTGGTTAGGTCTAGAGGTAGGGTTATTGTTTGGGTTAGGTTAAGCGTTATCATTAGGGCTATGGCTAGGTCTAGGGGTTTTTTTTTTTAGGTCTTGGGTGAGAGATATGGCTAGATTTAGGATTAGGTGTTATCTAGGGCTAGTGTTAGGGTTAGGTTGAGTTATAAGTTTATGGGTAGGGCTACTGTTAGGGTTTGGTTTAGTATTAGGGTCAGAATAAGGGTGAGGGTTAGGGTTAGTGTTTGGTTATGGTTATAACTAGAATGATGGCTAGGGTTAGGACTAGTTATAGAGTTAGGATTTGTATTAGTCTAAGGATTAAGGTTAGGACTAGGTTTAGCATTAGGGTTAGGGTTTGGCTTAGGGTAAGGGATAGGATTAGTGCTAGGGTTAGGTTTAGGGTTAGGGCTAGTGTTAGGGTTAGGTTTAGGTATAGGTTTATTGCTAGTGCTAGTGTTAGGGTTCAGTTTAGGGTTAGGGTCAGGTTTATACCTATGGGTACAGTTAGGGTCAGAATAAGTGTCAGGTTTGAATTATGATTAGAGCTGGAATGAGGGCTAAGTTTAGGAGGAGTAATGGGATTACGGTTTGGGTTAAACTAAGGATTAGGGTTAAGAATAGTGTTGGCATTGGGGTTAGGGTTAACTTAGGGTAAGGTATAGGGTTAGAGCTAGGGTTAGGGCTACATTTAGGGATAGGGTTAGGGCTAGTATTAGGGTTAGATTTAGGGTTAAAACTAGGGTTAGGTCTCGGTTTAGGGCTAGGTTTTGGTTAGGGTTTGGGCTAGGTTTAAAGTTATGGCCAATGTATGGACTAGTGTTAAGATTTGGGCTAGTTATAGGATTAGGGTTAGGACTAGGTCTTTTGTTAGGTTAGGATTAGGGTTAGGGTGATGTTTAGAGCTAGGGTTAGTGTAAGGGTCAATTTCAAGGTCAGGGTAAGTTTTAGGGTTAGGTTTTGGACTTGAATTAGGGCTAGGGTTAGGGCTAGGTGTAGGGTTAGGTTTTGGTTTAGGTTAAGTTTTAAAGTTAGGGCTATGGCTCGGTTTTGTTTTAAAGCTAGGACTATGGTTAGGGCTAGCTTTAGGATTAGTGTTAGTTTTAGGTCTAGTGTTAGGGTTAGTTTTAGGCATAGGTTTAGAGTTAGATTTAGAGTTAGGATTAGATCTAGGGTTAGGACTAGGCCTAAGGATAGGGCTAAAGTTAGATCTAGGTTTATGGGCTTGTTTAGGGCTAGGGATACGGCTAGGTTTATGGTTATGTTTAGGCCTTGAGTTAGTTTTAGGCTTAGAGTTAGGTTTAGTGTAAGCGATGGGGTTAGAGCTAAGTTTAGGGCTAGAGTGAAGGTTAGAATTAGGATTAGGGCTAGGATTTCGTTAGAGTTATGATTCAGGCTAGGTTTAGGACTAGAATGTGGGCTAGGGTGTTAGGGATAGGGCTAGAATTAGTGTTAAGGCGAATGTCAGTTCTAGGGTTATGGTTAGTGTGAGTTTTAGGGTTAGGTTTATGGCTATGTTTAGTATTTGTGTTAGGTTTAGGGTTAGGGTCAAATTTATAGCTAAGGATATTATTAGTTTCAGTGTCAGTTTTAGGGTTTTGTTTAGGTTAGGGTTTAGGTTTAGGGCTCAAATTAGCATTAGGGTTTGAATTAGGCTAAAGACAGGGTTAGGTTTAGGGTTTGGGTTAGTTTTAGCATAATGGATAGGGTTATGGTTAGGGATAGGGTCAGATTTAGACCTAGAGTTAGCATTAGAATTAGGGTTATGTTTAGAGTAATTGATAGGGCTAGGGTTAGGGCTATAGTTAATGTATGAACTAGCGTTACAATTTTGCTAGTTTTAGGGTTAGGGTTAAAGCTAGGACTAGTGTTATTGTTAGGTTTATGGTTAGGGTGATGTTTAGAGCAAGGGTTATTGTTAGGGTCAGTGTAAGGGTAAGGATTAGTTTTAGGGTTACATTTAGGATTTGAATTAAGGCTAATGTTAAAGCTAGGTGTAGGGTTAGGCTTTGGTTTAGGTTAAGGGTTAGGGTTAGGGCTATGGCTTGGTTTTGTTTTAGGGCTGGGGCTAGGGTTAGGGCTAGATTTTTGGTTTAGCATCAGGGTTAGAGCTAGTTTTAGGGTAAGGTTTAGGCTTAGGGTTAGGGTTAGATTTAGAGTTAGAGTTAGATCTAGGTTAGGGCTAGGGCTAGAGTTATGGCTAGTGTTAGGGTTATATAAGGATTATGGTTAGAACTAGGGACATGGCTAGGGTGAGAATTAGAGTTAGTGGTTTAGGGTTAGGAATAGTTTTAGGGATAAATTAGTGCTAGGATTAGAAGTAGGGTTAGTGTTAGCATTAGGCCTAGGGTTTGGGCTAGGGTTAGGGTTAGCATTGGGGTTAGGGTTAAGTTTAGGGGAATGGGTGGGGTTATAGCTAGGTTTAGGTGTAAGGTTAGTGTTAGAGTTAGGCCCAGGTTTGCGCCAGGGTTAGGGTTAACATTGGGGTTAGGGTTATGTTTAGGGGAATGGGTGGGGTTATACCTAGGTTTAGGGCTAGGGTTAGGGTTAAAATTAGCATTTGGCCTAGGGTTATGGTTCATTTAGGATTAAGGCTAGGATTAGAGCTAGGATGAGGGGTAGGTTTTTTGATAGGGTTATGGCTAAGAGTCCGGCTAAGGCTAATATCAGGTCTATGGTAACAGTTAAGGATAGTTTTAGGGTTAGGTTAGGGCTAGGTCTAGTGTAAGGGTTAGTTTTAGGTTAAAGGTCAGCTTTAAGAGCTAGGGTTATTATTAGGTTTAGGGTCAGGGTAAGAATTTGGTTTATTTTAAAGTTTAGGGTTGGAGCTCAATTTAGAGTTAGGGTTAGGTTTAGAGTTAGGGTAAGGGATAGGGTTTAGATTAGGTTTCAGTTAAGGTTTAGGGTAATGGATGGGTTAGATTTAGTGAACGGGTTAGGGTAAGAATTAGGGTTAGGGTTATGTTTAGTGTAATGGATAGGTTTAGAGCTAATGTTAGGGCTAGGTTATGGTTTGGATTAAGTCTAGGATTAGGGTTAGTTTTAGGGATAGGGCTATAGTTCAGTTTAGGATAAGTGTTAGGGTTAGGGTAAGTGTTAGGTTTAGGGCAAGGGTTATGGTTAGGTTAGGGTAAGGTTTAGTTTTTGAGCTAGGGTTAGTGCTAGGGTGAGGGTTAGGTTTAGGTTTATGTCTAAGTTTACATTTATGGTTAGAGTTAGGTTTAGTGTTAGAGATAGGGTTTTCATTAGGGTTAGTGTTAGGTTTAGGGTAATGTATATGGTTAGAGCTAATGTTCGGGCTATGGTTAATGTTAGGATTGGGGCTAGGGTTGGGGTTAGGGTTATGGTTAGTGTTAGGGTTAGGCTTTGAGCTAAGGTTATGTCTAAGGCGAGGATTAGGTTTACGGTTAGGGTTAGGGCTAGGGTTATGCTTAGTTTTATGCTTAGAGCTAAGTTTAGGCCTAGAATTAGTTCTAGGTTTTTTGTTAGGTTTAGGGCTATGGTTAGTACTATGGGTAATATAAGAGCTAGGGTTTTGATTAGGACTAGTTTTAGGGTTAGGGTTGTGTCTAGGTCTAGTTTAACTCTATGTTTAGTTTTAGAATCAGGTTTAAATCAGTGTTAGTCAGGTTTAAAGATAGGTTTAGTGTCAGAATCAGTTTCAATGTTTGGGATAGGATTAGGGTTAGGGTTAGAGCCAGAATTAGGACTAGGTTTAGGTCTAGGGATAGGGTAAGTATTTGGTTTAGGTTAAGGGTTATTGTTAGGGCTTGTGTTAGGTTTTTGTTTAGGTTTAGAGCTAGAGTTGTAGCTATATTTAGGATTAGCTTTGGGTCTAGGTCTAGTGTCAGACTTACGTATAGGTATAAGATTACTGGTAGGTCTAGTGTTAGGGTTTGGTTTAGGTTTAGGGTCAGGTTTAGACCTGGGGTAACTGTTAGGATCAGATGAGAGTCAAGCTTAGGAATAAAGCTAGAATGAGTGCTAGGGTTAAGACTAGTAATACAGTTAGAGTTTAAGTTAGGCTGAGGATTACGGTTACGACTATGGTTAGCATTTGGGTTAGGGTTTGGCTTAGGGTAAGGGTTAGTTTAGAGCTAGGGTTAGGGTTAGGGTTAGGGCTAGTGTTAGGGATAAGATTAGGGTTAAAGCTAATGTTAGAGCTCGGATTAGGGGTAGGATTTGTGTTAGAGTTAGGGCTAGGTTTAGGACAACTACTAATGTACTAACTAGGGTTATGATTAATGCTAGTTTTAATATTAGAGTTAAGGCTAGGTCTAGTGTTAGAGTTAATTTTATGTTAGGGTGATGTTTAGAGATGTTTAGAATTAGGGTTAGTGTTAAGATTAGGGTAATGGATATGTTTAGGTTTAGGGTTCAATTTAGGTTTAGGGTAATGGATAAAAATTAGGGTTAGATATAGGGTTAGGGCTATCCTAGGGTTAGCATTAGGGTTAGGGTTATGGTTAGGGAATGGATATGGTTAGAGCTAGGGTTAAGGCTAGGATTATGGTTAGGATTAAGGCTAGGGTGAGGTTTGGGTTTAGGGCAAGTTTTAGTGTTAGAATTAGGTTTAGGATAATGGTTAGGGCCAGGGTTAGGTTTAGGGTTAAAACAAAGCATAGAGCTCAAATTGGGGCTAGACATTGGGTTAGGCTAGGGCTAGGATTAGGGCTAACACTAATGTAAGAAGTAGGGTTATGATTAGGGCTACTTTTAGGGTTAGGGTTAGGGCTAGGTCTAGTTTTAAGGTTAGGCATATTTTTAGGGTGATCTGAGAGCTAAAGTTAGTGTTAGGGTCAGAGTCAGTGTCAAAGTTAGTTTTAGGGTTAAGGCATGACTGGAATTAGGGCTAGGGTTAGGGATAGGTGTAGGGTTGGGTTTTGGTTTAGGTTAAGGGTTACAGTTAGGGCTGTGTCTCAGTTTTGATTAGGGCTTGGACTAGGTTATGGTTAGATTTAGGATTAGTGCTAGTGTTAGGGCTAGTTTCAGTGGGAGGTTTACACTTAGTGTTGGGGTTAGGTTTAGAGTTATGGTTAGGTCTAGGGTTAGTAGTAGGGCTAAGTTTAATGCTAAGGTTAGAGCAAGTGTTAGGGTTATGGTAAGGGATAGGGTTAGAACTAGGAATAGGGCTAGGGAGACAGAGTTAGTCTTAGTGCTAGTGATAGGGTTAGGGTTAGTGTTAAATTAGGGCTAGGATCAGATCTAGGATTAGTGTAAGGGTTAAGTCTATGGTTAGGGTTAGGGTTAGATTTAGGGGAAGGGATGGGGTTGTATCTATGTTCAGAAATAGAGAAAGGGTTAAAATTAGGAATAGGGATAGAGTTAGGGTTCGGGTTAGGATCAAGGCTAGGTTTAGGACTAGGATGAGGGCTAGGGTTTGTGTTAGGTTTATGGCAAGAATTACGGCTAGGGCTAATATCAGGTCTAGGGTTATGGTTAGGGATAGTTTTCAGGTAAGGTTTATGGCTATGTTTAGGGTCAGAGTTAGGTTTAGAGTAAGGTTCATGTATAGACCTAGGGGTATTATAATAGTCAGGGTCAGGTTTTGGGTTAGGTTGAGGTTTAGGGTTAGGTCTCACATTACTGCTAGGATTACAGTTAGGATTATGGTAATTGATAGGGTTAGTTTTAGGCTTCAGGTTAGCTTTAGGGTTCAGGTTAGGTTTAGGTTCATAAATAAGGTTAGGGTTAGGCCTAGGGTTAGCATTAGATTTATAGTTATCATTAGGGTAATATATAGTGTTAGATATAGGGTTAGATCTAGGGTTATGTTTAGGATTAGGGTAGAGTTAGGGTTAGGGTTAGGGTTAAATCTAGGTTTAGGGTTAGGGTTAGGTTTAGTGTACTGGTTAGGTTTTGAGCTAGGATTTGTGCTAAGTCTAGGGTTAAGTTGAGGGTTAGGTCTAGGGTTAGTGTTATTATTAGGGTTAGGACTAGGGTTATAATTAGGGTTAGGGTAATGAACAGGTTTAGATGTCGGATTAGGGTTAGGGTTAGGTTTAGGTGTAGAAAAACAGTGTTAGGTTTAGCATAACTTTTAGGGTTTGAGCTAGGGTTAGGACTATGGCAAGGGTTAGGTTTATGGTTAGGTCTAGGGTTACATTTACACTTATGGTTAGAGTATTTAGGGTTAGGGCTGGGGTTATCATGAGGTTATTGTTAGGGTATGGGGTGGGGTTAGAGCTAGGGTTAAGTTTAGGAATAGAGCTAAGGTCAGGGTTAGGGTTATGCTTAGGGGTTTCTTATGGTTAGATTAAGGGTAAGGGTAGGGATTGATTAAGTGTTAGAGCTAGGTTGAGGATTTAGATTAGAATTAGAACAAGGGATAGAAGTAGTGTTAGGGTTAAGGCTAGTGTTAGCATTATGTTTAGGGTTATGTTTAGGATAATGGATAGATTTAGAGCTATGGTTTGGGCTATGGTTGTGGTTAGGATTAGGACTAGGATTAGGGTTAGGGTATGGGCAAGGTAATGGATATGGTCAGACGTAGGTTTGGGTTTATGCTTAGGGTTAGCGTTAGATTTAGTTTTAGGGTTAAGGTTAAGGTATGGTTCGGTTTAGGTTTATGGTATGTGTTAGGGTTTGAGCTAGGGTTAGGGCTATGTTGAGTGTTAGGTTTGCGGTTAGGTTTAGGGTTAGTTTTTTTGGTTAGGGATATGGTTAGGGTTATGGCTAGAGTTATCAATAGTTTTAGGGTTAGTTGTATGTTAATGGGTAGGTTTAGAGCTAGGTTTAGGGATAAGGTTAAGCTTAGGGTTAGGGCTAGGGTTAAGGTTAGAGTTAGGAATAGGTCTAAGTATATATTTAGGGTAAGGGTTAGGCACTGAGTAAGGTTTAGATTAAGGCTAGGGTTGGGGTTGGATTAGGTCTAGGGTTAGAGTTAAAGTTACGCTTAGGGCTAGGATTCGCTCTAGGTTTTGGGTTAGGTTAAGGCATAGGGCTATGGGTAATGTAAGAGCTGGGATTATTATTATGGCTATTTGTAGGGTTAGCATTATGGCTAAGTCTATTGTTAGTGTTAGGTTTTCAGTTAGGGTCAGGTTTAGAGATAGCTTAGTGTTAAATGCAGGGTCAGTGTTCAGGTTAGAGTTAGAGTTAAGGTTAAAGCCAGAATTAGGACTAGGTCTATGTCTAGGGGTAGGGTTAATCTTTGTGTTAGATTAAGGGTTATTATTATGGCTAGGGCTAGGTTTTTGTTTAGGCCTAGGGCTAGAGTTAAGGCTAGATTTAGGATTAGGTTTAGGTCTAGGGCTAGGGGTAGGGTCAGGTTTAGATATAAGTTTACTGGTAGGGATAGTGTTAGGGTTTGGTCTTGGGTTAGGGTCAGGTTTAGACCTAGGGTTACTGTTATGATGAGAATAAGGTTCAGGGTTAGGTTTATGGTTTGGGATAGGGTTAGAGCTAGAATGAGGGCTAGGGTTATGACTATTAATAGGTTAGGGTTTTGATTAGGCTAAGGATTAGGGATAGGTCTAGGGTTACCATTAGGATTATGGTTTTGCTTATGATTAGGGATTGGGTTAGAACTTGTGTTAGGGGTAGGGTTTTGGTTAGGGTAAGGTATGATGTTACAGCTAGGTTTAGAGCTAAATTGAGGGTTAAAATTAGGATTAGGGATAGGCTTAAGTGTAGGGTTAGAATTAAAGCTAGTGTTAGGCCTAGGGTTAGGGCTAGGGATTGTGTTAGGATTAGGGCTAGCATTAGGGCTATGGCTAATGTCAGGTCTAGGTTTAGCTTTAGTGATAGATGTAGTGTTAGGTTTATATCTAGGTCTATTGTAAGGGTAAGGTTTATGGTTAGAGTCAGGTTTAGAGCTAGGGGTATTATTAGGGTCAGGATTAGGGTTTAGGTTAGGTTATGGTTTATGGTTAGGGCTCAAATTAGCATTAGATTCAGTGATAGGTTAGCAATAGTTTTAGGTTTATGGTTCAAGTTAGGTGTAGTGTAATGGATAGGATTAGGGATGGGCATAGGATTAGGGTTTGGCCTAGGCTTATCATAAGGGTTATGGTTATCCTTAGGGTAATGGATAGGGTTAGAGCTAGGGTTAGGGCTAGGGTTATGCTTAGGATTGGGTCTAAGGGTAGGCTTAGGCTTAGGGTTAGGGCTATGGTTAGTGTTAGGGTTAGCTTTAGGGTTAAAGATAGGGTAGGGCTTGGATTAGGACTAGGTTTTGTAATAGGTTAGGGCTATGGCTAAATTAAGAACTTATGATTAGGGCTAGTTTTAGGGTTAATGTTAGGTCTAGGTATAATTTCAGGGTTAGGGTGATGTTTAGAGCTAGGGTTAGTGTTAGTGTCAGGGTCAGTGTTCAGATTAGGATTATGGTTAGAATTAAAGACAGAATTAGGAAATTAGGACTAGGGTTAGGTCTAGGGGAAGACTTAGTGTTTGGCTTAGGCTAAGGGTTATGATTAGGGCTAGGACTAGGTTTTTCTTTAGGTCTAGGGCTAGAGTTATGGCTAGATTTAGGATTAGGTTTAGGTCTAGGGCTAGTGTTAGGGTTAGGTTTAGGTATAAGTTTACCGGGAGGGCTACTGTTAGATTTTGATATAGGGTTAGGTTCAGGTTTAGACCTACGATTAGTGTTAGGTTCAGAATAAGGGTCAAGGTTAGGGTTAGGGTTTGGGTTATGGTTAGAGCTAGAATGAGGGCTAGAGTTAGGACTAGTAATAGGATTAGGGTTTGGGTTAGGTTAAGGATTAGGGTTAAATTAGGATTAGAATTAGTGTTAGGTTTTGGCTTAGGGTAACGGATAGGTTTAGAGCTAGGGTTACGGCTAGAGTTAGGGTTAAAGCTAGGTTTAGAACTCAGAATAGGGCTAGTTTTTGTATTAGGATTAGGGCTAGGGTTAGAGTAACGGCTAATGTAAGAACTAGGGTTACAATTAGTGTTACTTTTAGGGTTATGGTTAGGGGCTAGACATCTAGTGTTAGGATTAGGTTTAAGGTTAGGGTGATATTTAGAGCTAGTGTTAGTGTTATATTAATAGTTAGGGTCAGGGTTAGTTTTAAGGTTAGGTTTAGGTCTCAAATTATGGCTAGTGCTTCTTTTTTTAAAAATTTTTATTATTGATTGTTCAAAACATTACATAGTTCTTGACATATCATATTTCACATATTTGATTCAAGTGGGTTATGAACTCCCATTTTTACCCCTTATACAAATTGCAGAATCACATCGGTTACACATCCACTGTTTTACATATTGCCATACTAGTGTATGTTGTATTCTGCTGTCTTTCCTATCTTCTACTATCCCCCCTCACCTCCCCTCCCATATTCTCTGTCTACCCCATCTACTGTAATTCATTTCTCCCCCTTGTTTTTTTTTTCCCTTTCCCCTCACTTCCTCTTGTGTGTAATTTTGTATAACAATGAGGGTCTCCTTCCATTCCCATGCAGTTACCCTTCTCTCTCCCTTTCCCTCCCACCTCTCGTCCCTGTTTAATGTTAATCCTCTTCTCATGCTCTTCCTCCCTACTCTGTTCTTAGTTGCTCTCCTTATATAAAGGAAGACATTTGGCATTTGTTTTTTTAGGGATTGGCTAGCTTCACTTAGCATAATCTGCTCTAATGCCATCCATTTCCATTGTGTATAAATGCCACATTTTTTTTATCCATCTAGGTTGGTTGCACACTCTAGGTATTGTGAATTGTGCTGCTATGAACATCGATGTAGCAGTATCCCTGTAGTATGCTCTTTTTAGGTCTTTAGGGAACAGACCGAGAATGGGAATAGTTGAGTCAAATGGTGGTTCCATTCCCAGCTTTCCAAGGAATCTCCATACTGCTTTCCAAATTGGCCACACCAAATTGCAGTCCCACCAGAAATGTACAAGTGTACCCTTTCCCCACATCCTCGCCAGCACTTGTTGTTTGACTTCATAATGGCTACCAATCTTACTGGAGTGAGATGGTATCTTAGGGTGGTTTTGATTTGCATTTCTCTGACTGCTAGAGACGGTAAGCATTTTTTCATGTACTTGTTGATTGGTTGTGTGTCCTCCTCTGAGAAGTGTCTCTTCAGGTCCTTGGCCCATTTGTTGATTGGGCTATTTGTTTTCTTATTGTTTAATTTTTTGAGTTCTTTATATATTCTGGATATTAGAGATATTGGTCTGTAGTTTTCTTTCTTTGAAGTGTCTTTGTCTGGTTTAGGAGTCAGGGTGATGTTGGCCTCGTAGAATGAATTTGGAAGTTCTCCCTCTTTTTCTATTTTCTGAAATAGCTTGAAAAGTATTGGTATTAGTTCTTCTTTAAAGGTTTTGTAAAACTCTACTGTATAGACATCCGGTCCTGAGCTTTTCTTAGTTGGTAGTCTTTTGATGGCTTCTTCTGTTTCCTCAATTGATATTGGTCTGTTTAGGTTGTGTATATCCTCCTGACTC
Organism: Marmota flaviventris; assembly: GCF_047511675.1. NCBI lineage: Eukaryota > Metazoa > Chordata > Mammalia > Rodentia > Sciuridae > Marmota > Marmota flaviventris. Next base: position 83,754 of record NW_027288071.1, read on the forward strand.
AACCTGGTCAGATCATATTACTTAATAAATTTATCGATGCCTTCACTATCTTCTACTTTTTTTGGAGTATAAGGATTCAAAATAATTTCTAATTATCTTCTGTGTTTCTGAACTGTCTGTTGTGATATTGCTTTTTTCATCCCATATGCTAGTAATTTGAGTTCTCTCTCTTCTTCTCTTCGTTAGTATGGCTAAGGATCTGTCAATCTTATGTATTTTTTCAAAGAACCAAATTTAGTTTTGTCAATTTTTTCAGTTGTTTCTTTTGTTTCAATTTCATTGATTTCAGCTCTGATTTTAATTATTTTTTGCCTTCTACTACTTTTGCTGTTGTTTTGCTCTTCTTTTTCTAGGGTTTTGAGATGAAGTGTGAGATCATTTATTTGTTGTTTTTTTTTTCTTTTTTTTTAAGTAATGAACTCCAAGCAATGAATTTTCCTCTTAGAACTGCTTCCATTGTGTTCCATAGATTCCGATATGATGTGTCGGTGTTTTCATTTATCTCTAAGAATTTTTTTAATTTCCTCCTTGATGTCTTCTATAACCCATTGATCATTCAGTAACCTATTGTTTATTCTCCAAGTGATGCATGATTTTTCCTTCCTTCTTTTATTGTTGATTTCCAGTTTCATTCCATTATGATCTGAAAGGAAGCATGGTATTATCTCTACTCCTTTATAATTTCTAAGATTTACCCTGTGACATAATATATAATTTATTTTTGAGAAGGATCCATGTGCTGCTGAGAAAAAAAGTGTAACTGCTTGATGTTGGGTGGTATATTCTATATATTTCAATTAAGTCTAGGTTATTAATTGTATTATTGAGTTCTATAGTTCCTTTATTCAACTTTTGTTTGGAAGATCTGTCCAGTGGTGAGAGAGGTGTGTTGAAGTCTCCCATAATTATAGTATGGTGGTCTATTAGACTCTTGAACTTGAGAAGAGTTTGTTTGATGAACATAGCTGCACCATTGTTTGGGGCATATATATTTATGATTGTTATGTCTTGTTGGTGTATGGTTCCCTTGAGCAGTATGTAGTGTCCCTCTTTATCCCTTTTGATTAACTTTGGCTTGAAATCTATTTTATTTGATATGAGTATGGACACTCCTGCTTGTTTCTGAGGTCCATATGAGTGATATGATTTTTCCCAACCTTTCACCTTCAGTCTATGTGTGTCTTTTCCTATCAAATGCATCTCCTATAGGCAGTATATTGTTGGATTTTTTTTTTTTTTGATCCATTCTACTAACCTGTGTCTCTTGATTGGTGAGTTTAAGCCATTAACATTTAGGGTTATTATTGAGATATGGATTGTACTACCAGCTATATTTGTTTATTTATGTTACTTAACATGGTTTGTTTTTCCTCTTTGATTGTTTTTTCCCTTTAATGTACTACCTCCCACTGTTGGTTTTCATTGTTATTCTCCATTTCCTCTTCCTGTAATTTTTTGCCGAGGATGTTTTGAAGAGCTGGTTTTCTAGCTGTAAATTCTTTTAACTTTTGTTTATCGTGGAAGGTTTTAATTTCATCTTCCATCCTGAAGCTTAATTTCGCTGGATACACAATTTTTGGTTGGAACACTTTTTCTTTCAGCGTTTCAAATATGTTGTTCCAGGATCTTCTAGCTTTCAGAGTCTGTGTTGAAAGATCAGCTATTATCCTGATTGGTTTACCCCTAAATGTAATCTGCTTCCCTTCTCTTGTAGCTTTTAAAATTGTCTCCTTATTCTGTATGTTGGGCATATCCATTATAATGTGTCTAGGTGTGGATCTCTTATGATTTTGCACATTCGGCATCCTGTAGGCCTCTAGGATTTGGGATTCTGTTTCATTCTTCAAGTCTGGGAAGTTTTCTCATAGTATTTCATTGAACAGATTGCTCATTCCTTTGCTTTGAACCTCTATACCTTCCTGTATCCCAATAACTCTTAAGTTTGGTCTCTTTATGTTATCCCATATTTCTTGGATGTTCTGCTCATGGTTTCTTAACACTCTCGCTGAGCTGTCGATGTTCTTTTCAAGTTGAAATACTTTGTCTTCATTGTCTGATGTTCCATCTTCTAAGTGTTCTACTCTGCTGATAGTACTCTAATTTGAGTTTTTAATTTGGTTTATTGCTTCCTGCATTTCTAGGATTTCTGTTTGTTTGTTTCTTATAACCTCTATCTCCCTGTATAGTTGATCTTTTTCTTCTTGGATTTGTTTATGTAATTCATTGTAGAATTAATCTTTCATTGTCTGATTTTGCTGTCTAATGTCTTCCTTGAGACTCCAGATCATCTGAAGCATGTATATCCTGAATTATTTATCTGACTTTCCATCTGATGCAGATATTACCTCTTCTAAAGTAGAGTTGACCTGCATTGCTTGTGGTCCTTTCTTTCCTTGTCTTTTCAAACTGTTCACGTTTCTTTCTGCTTTGTGAAACTGTTGTGTTATTGAATTTTCCCCCTATATATTTACATTGCTCTTGTATGGTTGCAAAGTCTCCCTTTTGTGGAGAAAGACAATGTTAACAGTTCTCAGTATCAATAGTACATCATCTAAGCACACATTTTCCTTATTACTACATTTATAGCTAGACTCTATGTCTACGAATGTTGGTTTCAATTATCATTTACAAATATAGTCATCAGTTTCCTGAAAGGCATACCGTTTCTGGTAGCTTGAAGAAAACTGAATTTCAGGTGTAGGATGTTATGTTTATGGGGAAAGGAGTGAAGGTATGGGGTTAATCTAACTTAGTAACTTTGGAAAGCTCTAACCAATAGATGGGTAATTTATGGAAGGATGTATAGATTCAAATTCCTATATGTATTTATAAGATTACCCTACTTATGAATAGTATAATTTAGGGGGTTGCAAGTGGGATAGAGGAAGTAAGAGGGAGGAAAACAAATAACAAGGAAAGGAAGAGAAAAAAGAGAGCGGGAAAAGAAAATACGAGAAAAATGTAAAGAAATAAAAAGGGGGGAGGGAGGTGGGGCATATGCAATGGTATATGCATTGGTCTGTCTACTGCGCAGGCCGGCCGCTGGGCCCCTTCTCCGGGTCTCGCTGGCTGCCTGCCCTGCAGGCACAGGTGGCGGCTGGGCTGGCTCTCCCAGAAGCAGAAGGACAATGGCTGCTTCAGGAGCTCTGGGTCACTGCTCAACAATGCCATAAAGGTGAATCATTCCAGGGCTAGTTTTGATGTGTCCATTAGGATATCAAAACTGAAGTTTTCCAGTGTTGCGGCAGATCCCAGGAGCACATCTTCAGTTTCTTCTTTCTGGGTTCTTGCGTAGGAATTTGATGAAGTCTGGCCCCCTAAAAATCAAAACATAGCCAAGTAACAAGATAATCTGGCTAGTGTTTCATTAAGTGTTTGGTTTAAAGTTAGGATGGTGTTTAGAACTAGGGTGAGTGTTAGGATATGAGTCCGAGTCAGGGTTAGTATTAAGGTTAAGGTTGGGATTCGAATTAGGTCTAGTGTAGTATTAGGATTTGGTTTAAGTTATGGTTCAGTATTAGGGCTATTGTTTGGTTTTGATTTACTGCTAGGGTCAGGGTTAGGGCTAGTTTTACGAGTTGCATTAGGGTTAGGGCTAGTGTTTATGTTAGGCTTAGGCTTAGGGTTAGTGTTAGAGTTAGGGATAGATCTAGGGTTATGGCTAGGAATAAGGACAGGGCAAGGATTATAACTAGAGTTAAAGCTAGGGTTAGTGTTACGGTAAGGGATAGGGTTAGAACTAGGGAAAAGGCTAGTGTGGAAGTTAGAGTTACTCTTAGGGCTAGGGTAAGGTTAGGGATAAGGTTAAATTAGGGCTAGAATTAGGGCTAGGGTTATTGTTCAGTTTAGGCCTAGCATTAGGTTTAGGGTTAGGGTTAAGTTTAGGGTAATGATTGGCATTATAGCTAGGTTTAGATGTAGGGGAAGGGTTAGAATTAGGTTAGTGTTAGGGTTATGATTAAGGCTGGTTTTAGGGCTAGGATGAGGGCTAAGGTTTGTTTTAGTTTAGGGCTAGGATTAGGGCTAGGACAAATATCAAGTCTAGGATTATCGTTAAAATAGTTTTAGGGTTAGATTTATGGATACATGTAGTGCAAGGGTTATGTTTAGTTTTAGGTCAGGTTTAGAGCTAGGGGTATTATTAGGGTCAGGGCCTTGGTTAGGCTTTGGTATAGGTTATGGTTTAAATTTAGGGCTTGAATTAGCATTAAGGTTAGGGTTAGGGTAATGATAGGTTGAAGTTTAGGGTTTAGGTTTGGTTTAGGGGAATGCATAGGGTTAAGATTAGGGATCGGGTTAGGTTTAGGCCTAGGATTAGCATTAGTGTTAGGGTTATAGTTATGGCGATAAATAGGGTTAGAGCTAGGGTTAGGGCTAGGGTTATGGTTATGATTAGGGCTAGGTTTATGGTTATGATTAGGGCTAGGGTTAGGGTTAGTGTTAGGGTTAAAGCTTGGGTTAGGGCTTGAATTAGGGGTAGGTTTTATGTTAAGTTAATGCTAGGGTTAGGGTTATGGCGAATGTAAGTACAAAGGTTACATTTAGGGCTAAATTTAGGTTTAGGATTGGGGCTAGGTCTAGTGTTTTGTTTAGGTTTAGGGTTAGGGTGATGTTTAGAGGTAGGGTTAGTGTTATGGTAAGATTCATGGTCAGGGTTAGTTTTAGGGTTCAGCTTAAAACTCGATTTAGGGTTACGTTTAGGGTTAGGCTTAGGGTTTGGTTTAGGTTAAGGGTTAGGTTTAGGGCTATATCTGGGTTTTGTTTTAGGACTAGGGCTAGGATTAGGGCTAGTTTTAGGATTAGCTTTAGTGTTAGGACTAGGTTTAGGTTTAGGCTTAGTGTTAAAGTTAGATTTAGAATTAGAGTTAGATCTAGGTTAGGGTTTCAGCTAAGGATAGGGCTAGGGTTAGAGCTAGGATTATTGTTCCAGTATGGGATAGGGTTAGAACTAGGGATGGGGTAAGGGTAAGAGTTAGAGTTAGACTTAGGGCTAAGGTTAGGGATAGGCATAAATTAGGGCTTATATTAGGGCTAGGGTTAGTGTTAGGGTTAGGCCTAAGGTTAGGGTTAGGGTTAGGATTAAGGCTAGATTTAGGGCTAGGATAAGGGCTGGGGTTTGTGTTAGGTTTAAGGCTAGCGTTAGGGCTAGGAGTAGGGCTAGTGCTAATGTCAGGTCTAGGGTTACGGTTGGGGATAGATTTAGAATGCTTTATGGCTAGGTCTAGTGTAAGGGTTAGGTTTAGGGTAAGGGTCATTATTAGGGTAAGGTTCAGGGTTAGAGTTTGTTTAAGGTTAGGGTTTAGGGTTAGTGCTCTAATTAGCTTTAGGGTCAGGGTTACAGTAATGATAGGTTTTTGTTTAGGGTTCAGTTTAGGTTTAGGGTAATTGATAAGGTTAGGGTTAGCGATAGTGTTAGGGTTAGGTCTAGAGTTGACATTAGGGTAAGGGTTGTGGTTAGGATAATGGATAGGGTTACAGCTAAGGTTAGGGCTAGGGTTATGGTTAAAAATAGGTCTTGTATTAGGGTTAGGGTTAGGGTTAGATGTAGGGTTAGGGTTAGGGTTATGTTTAGTGTAAGTGTTGGGTTTTGAGCTAGGTTTAGGTGAGGTGAGGTTTAGGTTTAGGGTTAGGTCTAGGGATAAGATTACAGTACGGTTAGGTTTAGGGTTAGGATTAAGGCTACAGTCATCATTAGGGGTAGTGTTAGGGTTAGGGTAATGGATAAAATTAGATGTAAGTTTAGGTTTATGTTTAGAGTTAGATTGAGGGTTAGGCTTAGGGTTAGGGCTATGGTTATGGTTAGGTTTATGGTAATGGTTAGGGTTTGAGCTATGGTTAGGCCTATGGTGAGGATGAGGTTTAGGGTTAGGTCTAGGATTAGTTTTCTCTTTAGGTTTAGGGTTAGGGTTTGGCCTAGGGTTATCAGGGTTATGTTTAGGGTAATGGTGTCTTTAGAGCTAGGTTTAGTGCTAGAGTTAAGGTTAAGATTAGGGCTAGGTTTAGGATTAGATTTAGGGATAGGTGTAGGTTTATATTTAGGGTAAGGGTTAGGTTTGAGCCAGGGTTAGGACTAAGGCAAGGGTTAGGGTAGGGTTAGGGCTAAGGATTGTGTTAGCATTATGCCTAAGGCTAGATTTAGCCCTAGGATAAGATGTAGATTTTGTGTTAGGTTTAGGCCTAGGGTTAGGGCTATGGTAATATAAGAGCTAGGGTTATGATTAGGGCTAGTTTTAGGGTTAGAGTTATGGCTAGGTCTAATGTTAGGTTTAGATGTTGTTTAGGCTCAGGTGTAGAGATAGGTTTACTGTTTTAGGCAGGGTCAGTGTTCAGGTTAGAGTTAGGGTTAGGATGAAAGCCAGAATTAGGACAAGGTTAGGTTTAGGGGTAGGCTTAGTGTTTATTTTAGGTTAAGGGTTATTGTTAGGGCTAGGACTTAGATTTTGTTTAGGTCTAGGGCTAGAGTTATTCCTAGATTTAGCATTAGGTTTAGGTCTAGGGCTAGTGTTAGGGATTGGTTTAGGTATAAATTTACTCTAAGGCTTGTTTCATGGTTCAGTTTAGGGTTAGGTTCAGGTTTAGACCCTTAATTAGTGTTAGTGTCAGAATAAGGTTAGGGTTAGGTTTTGGGTTAGATTTAGAGCCAAAATGAGTGCTAGGGTTAGGACTAGTAATAGGGTTAGGGTTTGGATTAGGCTAAGGTTTAGGATTAGGACTAGGGTTAGCATTATCGATAGGGTTGGGTTTAGGGTAAGGGATACGGTTAGGGCTAGAGTTAGGGTTAAGTTTAGGACTAGGGTTAGGCTTAGTTTTAGGGTTCAATCTAGTGTTAGGGCTCGGATTAGGGCTATTTTTGTGTTAGGGTTAAGGCTAGAGTTCGGGCTTAGTCCAATATAAGAACTAGGTTTACGATTAGGGTTAGTTTTAGGGATGGCATTTGGGCTGGTCTAGTGTTAGCATTAGCTTTAGGGTTAGGGTGATATTTAGAGCAATGGTTAGTTTTAGGCCTAGGACTTGAATTAGAGCTAGGGTTATGGCTAGTTGTAGGATTAGGGTTTGGTTTACGTTAACGTTTAGGGTTAGAGTAATTGCTCGGTTTTGTTTTATGTCTAGGGCTAGGTTTAAGGCTAGTTTTAGGATTAGCAATGGTATTAGGGCTAGTGGGAGGTTGAGGTTTAGGCTTAAGTTTAGGGTTAGATTTAGAGATATGGTTAGATCTAGGGTTAGGGCTATGGCTACGGTGAGGGCTAAGGTTAGGACTAAGGTAACATATAGGGTTAGAAATAGAAATAGGGCTAGGGTGGGAGTGAGTTAGTCTTAGGACTAGGGTTAGGGGTAGGGTTAGGGTTAGGGCTAAATTAGGGCGAGGATTAGCGCTAGGGTTAGTGTTAGTTTCAGGCCTATGGTTAAGGCTAGGGTTTGGATTTGTGTAATTGTTAGGGTTAGGGTTAGTTTTAGGGGATATGATTGGGTTATAGTTAGGTTCAGGGCCAGGTCGAGGGTTAAAATTAGGGATAGAACCAGGGTAAGGGTTTGGATTAGGATTAAGGCTAGGTTTAGGGCTAGGATGAGGACTAGGTTTTGTGTTAGGGTAAGAGCTAGAATTAGGGCTAGGACTAATGTCAGGTTTAGGATTATGGTTAGGTTTAGGTTTATGGTAGGTCTAGTATAAGGGTTAAGTTTAGGGTAAGGTTCAGGTTTAGAGCTGGGTGTATTATTAAGGTCAAAGTCCAGGTTAGGGTTTACTTTAGGTTAAGGTTTAGGGTTAGGGCTCAAATTAGCATTAGGGTTAGGGTTAGAGTAATGAATAGGATTAGGTTTATGTTTCAGGTTAGGTATAGAGTAATGTATAGGTTTAGTTTTAGGGATAGTGTTAGGTTTAGGCCTAGGATTAGCATTTGGGATAGGCTTTTATGTAGGGGAATGGATAGAGTTAGTGCTAGTGTTAGGGATTGGGTTAAAGTTAGTGTTAGGACTAGGGTTAGGGTTAGGCCTAGTGTTAGTGTTAGGGTTAGTTTTAGGTTAAGTGTTTTTGGTTATGGCTAGGGCGAAGTTTAGGGTTAGAGTCAGGGATATGTTTAGAATTAGGGTTAGATTTTAGGCTAGGGTTAGCATTAGTGTTAGGATTATATTTAAGGTAATGGATAGAATTTGAGGTAGGATTTGTGCTATGGTTACTGTTAGGATTAGGGCAAGGTTTATGGTTACATTTAGGGTAAGAGAGTTTGAGCTAAGGTTAGGGCTAGGCAAGTGTGAGGATTAAGGATAGGGCTATGATTAGGGTTAGGCTTACAGCTAGTTTTAGTGCTACATTTATGGCTAGAATTTGGGAGAAGTTTATGGGTAGTGTTAGGACTATGGGTAATATAAGAACTAGGATTATGGTTTTGGCTAGATTTAAGGTTAGGGTCATGGATAGGTCTAGTTTTAGGGTTATGTTTTTGGTTAGGATACAGTTTAGAGCTAGGGTTTGTATTAGGGTAAAGGTCAGTGTTCAGGTTAGACTTGGATTTAGGGTTAGGAGCCCAATTTTACTAGGGTTAGGTCAAGGGTGTTGTTATCATTGCATTACACTAATGGTTATTGTTAGTGCTAGAGCTAGGTTTTTGTTTAGGGCTAGGGCTAGAGTTATGGCTATATTTATTATTAAGTTTAGGTCGAGTGTTAATGTTATGTTTAGGTTTAGGTATAGGTTTACTGATAGGGCTAGTGTTAGTGTTTTGTTTAGGGTTAGGGTCAGGCTTAGACCTAGGCTTAGTGTTAGGGTCAGAATAAGGGTCAGGGATAGGCTTAGTGTTTGGGTTAAGGTTAGAGGTAGAATTAGGCCTAGGGTTAGGACTAGTAATAGAGTTAGGGTTTGGTGTAGGCTAAGGATTAGGGTTAGGACTAGGGTAGCATTACGGTGAGGGTTTGGCTTAGGGTTAAAGATAGGGTTAGAGCTTGTGTTAGGGTTAAGGCTAGGGTTAGGGTTAGGTTTAGGGTTAAAGCTAGTGTTAGGGTTCAGATTAAGGGTAGGTTTTGTGTTAGGGTTGGGGCTATTGCTTATGTAAGTACTTGCATTATGATTAGGGCTAGGTTTAGTGTTCGGATTAAGTTAAGGGTTAGGGTGATGTTTAGAGCTAGGGTTAGTTTTAGAATCAGAGTCCTGGTCATTATTAGTTGTACGGTTAGGATTAGGACTCAAATTTGGGCTAGGGTAAGGGCTAGGCATAGCATTAGGATTTGGTTTCGGTTAAGGGTTAGGATTAGAGCTGTAGCTGAGTTTTGCTTGAATGCTGTGGCTACGGTTAAGGCTAGTTTTCAAATTAGCATTAGGGTTAGAGCTAGTGTTAGGGTGAGGTATAGGTTTAAGGTTAGGGTTAGATTTAGAGTTAGGCTTAGATCTAAGTTTAGGGCTAGGGTTAGGGCTATGCTTTGGGTTAGGGTTAGAACTAGGGATAGGGTTAGAACTAGGGATATGACTAGGGCGAGAGTTAGAGTTAGTCTTATGGCTAGGGATATGATTAGGTTTCGTGTTAGGTCTAAATTAGGTCTAGAATTAGAGCTAGGGTTAGTATGAGGGCTAGGCCTTGGTTTAGGGGTATGGTTAGAATTAGGGTTAGGGTACACTATGATAGTATAGCTAGGTTAAGGGTTAGGGTTAGGGTTAGGTTTAGGTTTAGGGTACGGTTTAGGGTTTTAGCTAGGGTTAGCACTAGGGTGAATGTTAGATTTAGGGTTAGGCCTAGGTTATAGTTACGGTTAGGGTCAAGGTTAGAGTTAAGATTAGGGATAGGGTTATCATTAGGTTTAGAGTATTGGATAGGGTTTGATGTTAGGTTAGGGTTAAGGTTAGGATTAGGTTTCAGCTTAAGGTTAGTGTTAGGCATATGTGTAGGGTTAGTTTTAGGGTAATGGTTAGGATTTGAGCTAGTGTTAGGTCTATGACAAGGTTTAGGTTTATGGCTATATTTAGTGTTAGGGTTAGGGTAGATTTAGGGTTAGGTCTAGGTTTATCTTTAGGGTTAGGGTTAGGGTAATGGGTAGGTTTAGAGCTAGAGTTATGGCTAGGGTTAAGGTTAGGATTAGGGCTAGGGTTAAAGTTAGAGTTAGGTTTAAGCCAAGGGTTAGTGTTAGGGTTAGGTTATGTTTAGGGGTTAAGGATTGAGCTAGGATTTGCACTAGGACGAGGTTTAGGGTTATAGTCAGGATTAGGGTTAGGGCTAGGGTTTAGCATTATTGTTATGGTTATGGTTAGGGTAATGGATAGAGTTATAGGTAAGTTTTGACCTATGGTTATGGCTAGTTTTAGCATTAGTGATATGGCTAGGTCTAGTTTAGGGTTAGGTTTTTGGTTAGGAAAAGGTTTTGAGCTAGAGTTTATGTTAGGGTAAGGGTCAGTGTTCGTGTTAGGGTTAGGTTTATGATTAGGTCCAGCATTAGGTCTAGGGTTAGGTCTAGGGGTAGGGTTAGTGTTTGGGTTAGGTTAAGGGTTATTGTTAGGGCTAAGTCTAGGTTTTTGTTTAGGGCTAGGGCTAGAATTATAACTAGATGAAGGATTAAGTGTAGATCTAGGTCTAATAGTTGGGTTAGATATAGGTTTAAGGTTAAAGGTAGCGCCAATATTAGGGGTCATTTTTAGGTTAGGGTCAGGTTTAGACCTATGGTTGGTATTAGGGTCAGAAAAAGGGTCAGGGTTAGATTTAGGGTTTTGGATAGGGATAGAGCTAGATTGAGGGCTAGTGTTAGGAGTAGTAATAGAGTCAGGGTTTGGGTTAGGCTAAGGATTAGGTTTAAAACTAGGTAGCTTTAGGGTTAGAGTTTGGCTTAGGGTTAGGGATAGGGTTAGTGCTAGTATTAGGGCTAGGCTTAGGGTGAGGGTGAGGGTTAGGGCTAGGGTTAGAGTTAAAGCTAGCGTTAGGGCCCGGATTAGGGCTAGCTTTTGTGTTAGCTTTAGGTCTATGGCTATTGTAAGAACTAGAGTTAAAATTAAGGCTAGTTTTAGGGTTATTGTTATGTCTAGGTCTAGTATTAGCTTCGGTTTAGGGTTAGGGTTATGTTTAGGATAATTTATATGTTAGGGTTACTGAATGTGTTAGGGTTAGGCTGAGGGTTAGCATTAGGGTTAGGATTCAGGTTAGGGTATTGGATAGGGTTATTGTTAGGGTTAGGGCTAGGGTTTTGGTTAGGGTTAGGGCTAGGTTTAGGGTTAGGTTTAGGGTTAGTGTAAGGATTAATGTTAGGGTTAGGTTTAGGGTAAGAGTTAGAGCTATATTTAGGGTTAGAGATAGGGTTAAAGCTAGGGTTTGGGTTCAGATTAAGGCTAAGTTTTGGGTTCCGTTAGGGCTAGTGTTAGGGATATGGCTAATGTAAGAACTAGGGTTATGATTACGGCTAGTTTTAGGTTACAGTGAGGGCTAAGTCTAGTTTTATGGTTAGTTTTAAGTTTAGGGTGATGTTTTGAGCTTGGGTTAGTGTTAGGTTCAGAGTCAGGGTCAGGGTTAGTTTTAGGTTAGGGATAGGACTTGAATTAGGGATAGGCTTATGGCTAGATGTAGGGTTAGGATTTGGTTTAAGATAAGGATTAGGGTTAGTGCTATAGCTAGTTTGTTTTAGGGCTAAGGCTAAGGTTATGGTAAGGGATAGGGTTACAACTAGAAATAGGGCTAGGCAAGAGTTAGATTTAGTGTTAAGGCTAGGGTTAGGGTTAGGTTTAGGGCTAAACTAGGCCTAGGAATAAGTCTAGGATTAGTGTTAGGGTTAGGCCTATGTTTAGGGTTAGGTTTAGGGTTAGTTTTAGGAAAAGAGATAGGGTTATAACTAGCTTTAGGGCTAGGGCAATGATTAGAATTAAGTTTAGGGATAGGGTTAGAATTGGGTTAGGTTTAAGGCTAGATTTGGTGTTAGGATGAGGGCTAGGGTTTTTGTTAGGGTTAGGGAAAATTTTAGGGATAGGGTTAATGTCAGGTTTACGGTTATGGCTAGGGGTAGTTATAGGGTTAGTTTCATGGCTAGGTCTTGTATAAGGGTTAGGTTTAGGGTAAGGATCAGGTTTAGAATTAGGTGTTTTTAAAGGTCAGCTTCAGCTTTCAGTTATGGGTTAGGTTAAGTTTTAGAGTTAGGGTTCAAATTAGCATTAGGGTTAGAGTTAGGTTTAGGGTAATGGAAAGGTTTAGGTTTAGAATTCAGGTTAAGATTGGGGTAATGGGTATGGTTAAGGTTAGTGATAGGGTTAGGGTTAGGCCTAGGGTTAGCGTTTGGGTTATGGTTATTGTTAGAGTAATGGATAGCATTAGATCTAGGTTTAGGACTAGCGTTTTGATTAGGATTAGGGCTAGAGTTAGGGTTAGTGTTTGGGTTAGGTTTAGGGAATGGGCTAGGTTTTGAACTAGGGTAAGTGCTAGGATGAGAGTTAGGTTTAGTGTTATGTCTAGGGTTAGATTTACAGTTAAGGTTAGGGTTAGAGTTACGGTTAGGGCTAAGGTGACCTTTAGAGTTAGGTTAATGAATAGGATTAGATGTCTGGTTAGTGTTAGGGGTAATTTTAGGTTTAGTGTTAGTGTTAGGGTTTGGGCTAGGTTTAGGGTTAAGTATAGTTTAGGGTTTGATCTAGGGTTAGGCCTATGATGAGGGTTAGGTTTAGGGTTAGGTCTAGGATTAGGTTTACAGTTAGAGTTAGAGCTAGGGTTATCATTAGGTTTAGGGTTAGATTTATGGTGTTGGATAATTTTAGAGTTAGTATTAGGGCTAGTTTTAACATTATGATTAGGGCTAGGGTTAGTGTTAGGTTTAGGGATAGGGCTGCATTATGTTTAGGGTTAGGGTTAGGTTTTATCTATGGTTAGGTCTAAGGTGAGTTTTAGCATTAGTGTGAAGATAGGGTTAAGGTTAGGGTTATGCTTAGGGCTATGTTTAGGCCTAGGATTAGGGCTAGATTTTGTGTTAGGTTTAGAGCTAGGGTTAGTGCTATGGATATATAAGGGCTAGGTTTTGTGTAAGCAATGGGGTCAGAGCTAGGTTTAGGGCTAGGGCGAAGGATAGAATTAGAGTTAGGGCTAGGGTTTAGTTAGAGTTATGATTAAGGCTAGTTTTAGGGCTAGAATGAGGGCTAGGGTGTTAGGGATAGGTCTAGGGTTACCATTAGGGTTAGGGTTTCACTTAAGGTAAAGGATAGGGTTAGAGTTAGGGTTAGGGCTAGATTTAGGGTTAGGGTTAGGTTAACGCTAGGTTTAGAGCTCAGATTAGGGCTAGTTTTTGTGTTAGCTTGAGGGCTAGGGTTAGGGCAATCGCTAATGTAAGAACTAGAGTTACAATTATGGTTAGTTATATGGTTAAGTTTAGGGGTAGGTCTAATGTTAGGGTTAGGTTTAAGGTTAGGGTGATATTTAGAGCTAGGGTTAGTGTTACAATATGAGTGAGGGTCAGGGTTAGGGTTAGGACTCAAATAAGGATTAGGGTTACTGTTAGGTTTTGGTTTAAGGTTAGGATGGTGTTTAGAGCTGGGGTGAGTTTAGGATATGAGTCAGGGTCAGGGTTAATTTTAAGGTTAATGTTAGGACTCAAATTTAGATCACGGTTAGGTCTAACTGTAGTGTTAGGGTTTAGTTTAAGTTAAAGTTTAGGGATAGGGCTAATTCTTGGTTTTGTTTTACTGCTAGGGTTAGAGTTAGTGCTATTTTTTTTTTTTTTTGAGATTAGTGTTAGGGTTAGGGTTAATGTTAGTGTTAGGCTTAGGCTTAGGGTTAGGGTTACAATTAGAGTTAGGGTTAGATACAGGGTTAGGGCTAGGACTAAAAATAGGGCAAGGATTAAAGCTAGGGTTATGGCTAGGGTTAGGGTTAGGGTTAGGGTTATGATTAAGGCTAGGTTTAGGGCTAAGATGCGGGCTAACATTTGTTTTAGGGTTAGGGCTAGGATTAGGTCTATGGCTAATTTCAGGTCCGGAATTATGGTTAAAGATAGTTTTAGGGTTAGCATTTTGGCTTCATCTAGGGTAAGTGTTAGATTTAGTCTTACAGTCAAGTTTAGAGCTAGGGATATTATTAGGTTCAAGGTCTGATTTAGGGTTGGGATAGGTTAAGGTTTAAAGTTAGGGCTCAAATTAGTGTTAGGGTTAGGGTTAAGATAATGATAGGGTTAGGTTTAGGGTTCAGGGTAAGTTTAGGCAATGGATAGAGTTAGGATTAAGGATAGGGTTAGGTTTATGCCTAGGGTTTGCATTAAGGTTAGGGTTATCGTTATGGTAATTGATAGAGTTAGAGATCGGTTCAGGGCTAGGGTTATGGTTATGATTAGGGTTAGGGTTAGGGTTAGGGTTAAAGCTAGGGTTAGGGCTCTATTAGGGTTAGGGTTAAGTTAGGGCTAGGGTTATGGTTATGACTAATGTAAGTACTAGGATGTTGATTAGGGCTAGTTTTAGGGTTTTAGGGCTAGGGTTGTTGTTAGGATTAGGTTTAGGGTTAGGGTAATGTTTAGAGCTAGTTGTATTAGGGTCAGTGTCAGGTTTAGTTTTAGTTTTAGGGTTCAGCTTACAACTCAATTTAGGGCTAGGGTTAGGGCTCGGTGTAGGGTTAGGGTTTTGTTTAGGTTAAGGGTTAGGGTTAGAGCTATGGATTTGTTTGTTTTAAGTCTAGGGCTAGGATTAGGGCCAGTTTTAGGATTAGTGTTATGGTTTGGGCTAGTGTTAGGGTTAGGCTAAGGCTTTGGGTTAGGGCTAAATTTATAGTTAGGATTTTTATACGGTTAGTGCTAGGGCTAAGAATAGGGCAAGGGTTAGTACTAGGGTTAGGGCTAAGGTTAGGTTTACGGTAAGGGATATGGTTAGAACAAGTGATAGGGTAGTGTAAGAATTAGAGTAAGTCTTAGGGCTAGGAATAGGGTTAGGAATAGGGCTAAATTATGGCTAGGGTTAGTTTTAGGCCTGGGGTTAGGGCTAGTTTTAGCATTAGCATTAGGATTAGAGCTAGTTTTAGGGTTAGGCTTAGGTATCGAGCTAGGGTTAGATTTAGAATTAGGTTTCGATCTAAGCTTAGTGCTAGGGCTAAGGCTTAGGCAGGGTTTATGACTACGGTTAGTGTTAGAATTAGGGTTTTGTTTAGGGTAAGGGATATGGTTATAGCTAGGTTTAGGGTTAGGGCAAGGGATATTATTAGAGTTAGGGCTAGGGTTATCATTAAGGCTAGGTTTAGGGCTAGGATGAGGACTAGGGTTTGTGTTAGGTTTAGGGATAGTATTAGGGCTAGGGCTAATGTCAGGTATAGGTTACAGTTAGGGATAGATTTAGTCTTAGGTTTATGGCTTCGTCCATTGTAAGGTTATGTTTTTGGTAAGGGTCAGACTTAGATGTAGGGATTTTTTAGGGTAAGAGTCAGGATTAGGGTTTGGATTAAGTTAGGGTTTAGGTGTAGGGCTCTAATTAGTGTTAGATTTATGTTTAGGGTAATGACAGGGTTAGCTTTCGGATTCAGGTTTGGTTTAGTGTAATGGATAGGGTTAGTATTAGGCCTAGGTTTAGCATAAGGGTTAGGGTTATTGTTAGGGTAATGGATAGGGTTAGACCTAAGGTTAGGGCTAGGGTTATGTATAGGATTAGGGCTAGTGTTTGACTTAAGTTAGGTTTAAGTTTAGGCTTAAAGCTAGTTTTATCACTAAGAAGGCTAGGTTTTTATTTAGGTTAGTGCTAGGGTTAAAGCTACTGTTAATGTATGAAGTAGGGTCATGATTAGTGCTAGTTATAGGGTTAGGTTTATGGCTAGGTTTAGTGTTAGGGTTAGGTTTATGGTTACTTAGACCTAAAGTTAGAGCTGGGGTTAGAGTTAGGCTCAGAGTCAGGGTCAGGGTTAGTTTCTGGGTTAGGATTAGGTCTAGAATTAGGGTAGGGTTAGGGATATGTGTAGGGTTAGGGTTTGGTTTAGAAGGGTTAGAGTTAGGGCTATGACTTGGTTTTGTTTTAGGGCTAGGGGTAAGGTTAGGGCTAGTTTTAGGATTAGCATTAGGGTTTGGGCTATTGTAGTGTGAGTTTTAGGGTTAGGTTAAGGTTTAGGGTTAGGGGCAGGGCTAGATTTATGGCTAGATGTAGTCTTAGGGTTAGGGTTAGATTTAGAATTAGGTTTAGATCTAGGGTTTGAGCTAGGGCTAAGGATAGGACTAGGGTTAGGTCTTAGTTTAGGTCTAGGTTTAGGGTGATGGTAAGGGATAGGGTTAGAACTAGGTGTAGGGTTAGGGCAAGAGTTAGAGTTAGTCTTAGGGCTAGGGTTAGGTTTAGTGTTAGGGATAGGGCTAAATTGGGGTTGGGATTAGGGCTAGGGTTAGTGTTAGGGTTAGGCCTAGGGTTAGGGGTAGGTTTAGTGTTAGGTTTAGGGTTAGGGTTAGGTTTAGTGTAACAGATGGGATTATAGCTAGTTTTAGGACTAGGGTGAGGATTAGGGTTAAATTTAGAGTTAGGACTAGGGTTAGGGTTATGATTAAGGTGAGGCTTATGGCTAGGATGTGGGCTCAGATTTGTGTTAGGGTTAGGGCTAGGATTAAAGCTAGGGTTAATGTCAGGTCTAGAGTACAATTAGGGATAGTTTTAGGGTTAGATTTATGGCTAGGTCTATTGTAAGGGTTAGTTTTCTTGTTAGGGTCAGGTTTAGAGCAATGGGTATTATTAGAGTTTGGGTCAGTGTTATGGTTTGGGTTAGGTTAAGATTCAGGGTTAGGGCTCGAATTAGCATTAGGGTTAGGGATAGGGTAACAATATGGTTAGGTTTAAGGTTCAGGTGAGGTGTATGTTAATGGATAGGTTTAAGGCTAGAGATTGGAGTAGGGTTCAGCCTAGGGTGAGCATAGGGTTTAGGGTTATCCTTAGGATAATGGATAGGGTTAGAGCTAGGCTTAGGGCTAGGGTTATGGTTAGGATTAGGTCTAGTGTTAGGCTTACGGTTAGGGTTAGGGCTTGTGTTATTGTTAGGTTTAGCTTTAGGGTTAAAACTAGGGTAGGGCTTGGTTAGGGCTAGGTTTTGCGATAGGTTAGGGCTATGGCTAATGTAAGATCTAGTGTTAGGATTAGGGCTAGTTTTATGGTTAATGTTAGGACTAAGTGTAGTTTTAGGGTTAGGTTTAGGTTAGGTTGATGTTTAGTGGTAGGGGTTAGTTTTAGTTTCAGAAACAGTGTTTGGGTAGGGTAATGGTTACTGTTAAAGCCAGAATTAGGATTAGGTTTAGGTGTAGGGTTAGGGTTATTGTTTGTGTTAGGTTAAGGGTTATTGTTAAGGCTAGGTCTAGGTTTTTCTGTAGGTCTAGGGCTAGAGTCTATGGCTAGATTTACAATTAGGTTTAGGTATAGGGCTAGTGTTAGGGTCAGGTTTAGGTATAAGTTTAATGGTAGGGCTTAGTGTTAGGATTCGGTTTAGGGTTAGGTTCAGGTTTAGACCTACAATTAGTGTTAGGGTCAGGATAAGGGTCAGGGTTAGGGTTAGGGTTTGGTTTATGGTTACACCTAGAATGAGGGCTAGGTTTAGGAATAGGAATAGGGTTAGGGTTTGGGTTAGGCTAAAGATTAGGGTTAGGACTTGGGTTAGCATTAGGGTGAGGGTTTGGGCTTAGCATAAAATATAGGGATAGTACTAGGGTTAGGACTAGGTTTAGCACTAAGGTTAGGCTTAGGTTTAGGGATAAGCTCGGGTTAGGGCTAAGATTAGGACTAGTTTTGTATTAGGGTTAGGGCTAGTGTTTGTGTTGCGGCTAATGTAAGAACTAGGGTTACGATTAGGATTAGTTTTAGGGTTAGTTTTTCGGTTAGGTTTAGGGCTAGGTCTAGTGTTCTGGTTAGGTTTAAGGTTTGTGTGATGTTTAGAGCTAGGGTTAGTGTTAGGGATATGAGTTAGGGTCATGGTTAGGTTTAGGGTTAGGGTTATGACTCGAATTAGGTCTAGGGTTAGGGCGAGGTGTAGGGTTAGTGTTTGGGTTTAGGTGAAGGGTTAGGGTTAGGGGAATGGCTTGAATTTGTTATAGGCTAGGGCTAAGGTTAGGGCTAGTTTTAGGATTAGCCTTAGGGTTAGGGCTCCTTACAGTGTTAGGGTTAGGCATCAGGTTAGGTTAGATTTAGAATTAGGTTTCCATCTGGGGTAGTGAAAGGGCTAAGGATAGGACAAGAGATGTGACTAGTGTTAGGGCTAGGTTTGGGGTTATGGTAAGGGATAGGGTCAGAACTACGGATAGATCTTGTGTGAGAGCTATAGTTTGTCTTAATTCTATGGTTAGGGTTAGGGTAAGGAATAGGGCTAAATTAGGCTAAGATTTGGTTAGGTTTAGTTTAAGGGTTAGATTTAGGGCTAGAGATTAGAGATAGGGTTATGGTTAGGTCTAGGGTTTAACTAGGGTTAAGACTAGGGCGAGTATTAGGTTTAATGTTAGGTCTAGGTTTATGGTTATGGTTAGGATTAGGGTTAGGTTCAGGGTTAGTTTTAGGGTTGGTTAGATGTAAGGTTAAGGTTAGGCTTAAGGTTAGATTTAGGGTTAACTTTAGGTTTAGGCCTAGATATAGTGTTGAGTTTAGGGTAAAAGTTAAGGTTTGAGTGAGAGTTAAGGCTATGACAAGGGTTAGGTTTAGGGTTAGGTCTAGGGTTATGTTTATGATATAGGGTTAGGAATAGGGTAGGTTTAGGGCTAGGGTTATCATTAGGGTAGGAGATAGGGTTAGGTAATGGCTAGGGTAAGACCTGGGGTTAATGCTATGGTTAAGTTAGAATTAGGGATAGAGTTAGGTTATGGTTAGGGATAGATATAAGATTAGGTTTAGGCTAAGGGTTAGGCTTTAGCTAGAGTTAGGATTAAGGCGAGGGTTAGGGTCAGGGATACGTTTAGGGTTATGGTTATGCTTAGGGTAGGGTTAGGCCTAGGATTAGGGCTAGGTTTTGTGTTAGGTTTAGGCCTAGGGTTAGGGCTATGAATAATGTAAGATCTAGCGTACTGATAAGGGCTAGTTTTAGTGTTAGGTTTATGGCTAGGTCTAGTGTTAGGTTTAGGTTTTGGGATTAGGGTCAGGTTTAGAGCTAGGTTTAGTGTTTATGTAGGGACAGTTTCAGTTTAGAGTTAGAGTTAGGGTGAAACCAGAATTAGGACTAGGTTTATGTCTAGAGGTATGATTAGTGTTTGCTTTAGGTTAAGGGTTATGGTTAGGGGTAGGGCTAAGTTTTTTTTAGGTCTAGGTGTAGAGTTATGCCTAGATTTAGGATTAGTTTTAGGTCTAGGGCTAGTGTTAGGATTAGGTTTAAGTATAAGTTTACTGGTAGGGCTAGTTTTAGGGTTCAGTTTAGGGTTAGGGTCAGGTTTATACCAAGGTTTGTGTTAGACTTAGGATTTGGGTTAGGGTTAGAGCTAGAATGAGGGATAGGGTTAGGACTAGTAATAGGGTTAGGGTTTGGGTTAGGCTAAGGATTAGGATTAGGACTAAAGTTAGCATTCGGATAGGGTTTGGCTTGGGGTAAGTGATAGAGTTAGAGTTAGGGTTAGGTCTAGGGCTAGGTTTAGGGTTAGGGTTACATCTAGGTTTAGGACTCAGATTAGGGCTAGTTTTTCTTTTAGGTTTAGGCCTAGGATTATGGCTATGGCTAATGTAAGAATTAGGGTTATGATTAGGGTTAGTTTTAGGGTTAGTTTTTGGTCTAGGTCTAGTTTAGCATTATCTTTAGGGTTAGTGTGATATTTAGAGCTAGGTTTAGTGTTAGGATATAAGTCATGGTCAGGGTTAGTTTTAGGCCTAGGACTCAAATTAGAGCAAGGATTTTATGGCTAGGTGTAGAGTTAGGGTTTGTTTTAGGTTACAGTTTATGGTTAGGGCAGTGGCTCTGTTTATTTTAGAGCTAAGGCTAGGGTTAGGGCTAGTTTTAGGTTTAGTGATAGTGTTAGGTCTAGTAGTAGGGTGAGGTTTAGGCTTAGGGTTAGGGTTAGATTTAGAGTTATGGTTATATCTAGGAATAGGTATAGGGCTAGGATTAGGGCTAAGGTTAGGGCTTGTGTTAGGGTTATGGTAACTGATAGGGTTAGAACTAGAAATAGGCTAGGGCGAGAGTTAGAGTTAATTTTAGGCATAGGGTTATTGGTAGGGATAGGGTTAGGGCTAAATTAGGGCTAGGATTAGCGCTAGGGTTAGTGTTAGGTTATGGCCTATGGTTAGGGCTAGAGTTAGGGTTAGTTTTAGGGTAAGGGTTAGGGTTAGAGTTAGGGGAAAGGATGGGGTTATAGCTAGATTCAGGGATACGGCGAGGGTTAAAATTAGGTAGGGATAGGGTTAGGGTTCGGGTTAGGATTAAGGCTAGGTTTAGGGCAAGGATGAGGGCTAGGGTTTGTGTTAGGTTTAGGGCTAGTATTAGGCCTAGGGCTAATGTAAAGTCTAGGTTTATGGTTAGGGTAAGTTTTAGGGTTAGGTTGTGGCTAGGTCTAGTGTAAGCGTTAGGTTTAGAATAAGAGTCAGGTTTAGAGCTCGGTGATTTTTTAGGGTCAGGGTCTGGGTATGGTTTGGTTTAGGTGAAGTTTTAGGGTTAAGGCTTGAATTAGTGTTAGAGTTAGGTTAGGGTTAGGGTAATGAATAGGGTTAGGTTTATGGTTCAGGTTAGGTTTAGAGTAATGGAAAAGGTTAGTGTTAGGGATAGTGTTAGTGTTATTAGGCCTAGGGTTAGCATTTATGTTAGGCTTATCTTTAGGGTAATGGATAGGGTTAGAGCTAAGATTAGGGCTAGGGTTAAGTTTATGGTTAGGGCTAGGGTTAGGGGTAGGCCTAGGATTAGTGTTAGGGGTAGGTTTAGGATAACTGTTGGGTTTTAGCTAGCCTTAGGGCTATGGCAAGGCTTAGAGTTTTGGTTATTTCTAGGGTTACTGTTAGGGTTACAATTAGGACTAGGTTTAGGGCTAGGATAATGGCTAGGTTTTGTGTGAGGTTTATGGCTAGCGTTAGGGCTATGGGTAATGTAAGACCCAGAGTTATGTTTATGGCTAGTTTTAGGGTTAGCGTTATGGATCAGTCTAGTTTAGGGTTAGGTTTTCGGGTTAGGATAAGGTTTAGGGCTAGGGTTTGTGTTAGGGTAAGGGTCATTGTTCAGGTTAGGGTTAGGTTTAGAGTTAGGGCCAGAATTAGGATTTCATTGGTTGTAGGGATAGGGTTAGTCTTTGTGTTAGGTTAAGGGTTTTTGTTAGGGCTAGTGCTAGGTTTTTGTTTAGGGCTAGGGCTAGATTTATGACTCTATTTAAGATTAGGTTTGGTCTAGTGCTAGTGTTAGGGTTAGGTTTAGGTATAGTCTTACTGTTATTGTTTGGTTTAGGTTTAGGGTCAGGTTTAGACCTAGGGTTAGTGTTAGGGTCAGAATAAGTGTCAGGGTTAGGGTTAGGGTTTGGGTTAGGGTTAGAGGTAGAATGAGGGCTAGGGTTAGGACTAGTAATAGAATTAGGATTTGGGGTAGGATAAGGATTAGAGTTAGGACCAGGTTAGCATTAGGGTGAGGCTTTGGCTTAGGGAAAGAGATAGGGTTAGAGGTAGGGTTAGGTTTAGGTCTAGGGTTGTGGTTAGGTTTAGGGTTAAACCTAGGGTTAGGACTCGAATTAAGGCTAGGATTTGTGTTCGCATTAGGGCTACAGCTAATGTAAGAGCTAGGTTTCTGATTAGAACTAGTTTTAAGGTTAGCGTTAGGGCGATGTTTAGAGATAGGGTTAGTGTTAGGGTCAGAACCAGTGTCAGGGTTATTTCTAGGGTTAGGGTTAGGACTAAAATTAGGGCTAGATTTAGGGCTAGATGTAAATTTAGTGTTTGTTTAACTAAGGTTTATGGTTATGGTTATGGCTCAGTTTTGTTTTAGGGCTAGAGTAGGGTAAGGGCTAGTGTTCCAATTAGCATTAAGGTTAGGGATAGTGGTAGGGTGAGGTTTATGCTTAAATTTAGGGTTAGATCCAGGTTTAGGGCTAGGGTAAATGATAGGGCTAGGGTTGGGTCTAGGGATAGGCTAGGGTTTGGGTTATGGAAAAGGATAGGTTTAGAACTAGGGATAGGGCTTGGGTGCATGTACTGAAATATCTCCCATTATTATTTGATCATATTTGTTTGATACTGCGTAGGATTCATCACTTAGCTTGCCCCACAAGGCTCCACAAGTGCGGGAATAATAGGATCACTGGTTTTCTAATCACGTTAGGCTTAGGGTTAGGTTTAGGGTTAGGGCTAGGGCTAGGGTTAGAGGTAATGTTAGGGTGAGAGTTAGTTTTGTTCAAATTTCTTTGATACTGGGCAGGATTCATCTTTTATCTATTCTTAGTATGCTCCCAAGGTATGGTATTCTCAATTAAATGGTTCACGATCATGAACACTTTGTATTTTAAGGTCTCACTTCATTTTGACCTATATGGGTAAATGGAAATGGAGGTTGAAATCAAACAAAAGGCATCCCTTCCCCAAACCTAACAGTAAACCTAATATTTAATGTAGCCTGATTCTTAGGCCTAAGCCTAACACTAATCCTAGACCTATTCCTACCATTAATTTAGCCCTAACCCTAACCCTAACCCTAGCCCTAATACTAACTCTAACTCTTGCCCTAGCCCTATTCCTAGTTCTAACCCTATCCCTTACCATAACCCAAATCCTAGTCCTAACCTAAGCTCTAACACTAGCCATAGCCCTAATCCTAGAATTAACCATAACTCTAAATATACCCCTAAGCCTAAACTCACCCTAACACTAGCAATAACGCTAATGCTCATCGTAAAACTACCCTTAAATTTAGCCTTAGCCCTAAAACAAAGCCGAACCATAGTACTAACACTAACCCTTAACCTAAACCAAATCCCAACCCTACATTTAGCCCTAACCCTACCCAAATTCGAGTCGTATCCCTAACCCTAAAAACTAACCCTGACCCTGACTCTGATATTACCATTAACCCTAGTTCAATACATCACCCTAAATTTAAACCTAATTATAAAACAAGACTTATCCCAAAATAACCATAAAACTCGACCTAATTGTAACCCTAGTTCTTACATTAGCTGTATCCCTAACAAGAGACTTAAGGTAACCCAAAACCTGGCCCTAATCAAAGACACAACCCTAGCTTTAACCCTAACTCTAATTCTAAACCTAGCCCTAACCCTTACCCTAAACCTAACCCTACCTTTAATCTTTGCACTAACCCTACATTAAACCCTAAACCTAGCCCTAACCCTAACCATAACCCTAGCCCTAACCCTAGCTCTAACACTATACATTACCCTAACCCTAACCTTAAACTTAATGCTAACCCTCAGCCTGACCCCACTATCCATAACCCTAACCTATCCATTACCATAAACATAACCTCAACCCTAACCATAACCATATCATTACCCTAACTCTAAACTTAACACTAAATGCTAACTTGAGCTCTAACCCTAAACCTTAATCTAAACCAAACCCTAACTCTGACCCTGAGCATAATAATCCCCAATTCTAAACGTGACCCTAACCGTATTTTAGCCCTCATACTATACCTAGCATAAATCTATCCCAAACTATCCCTAACCATAACCCTATACCTGACATTAGCCCTAGCCCTAATGCTAGCCCTAATCCTAACACAATCCCTAGCCCTAACCCTAGGCCTAACACTAGCTTTAATTCTAACCCTACATTTAACCCTATCCCTAATCCTAATTTTAACCCTCAACTTAGCTCTAAACCTAGCTGTAACATCATACCTTACCCTAACCAAAACCCTACCCCTAACACAAGTTCTAACCCTATCCCTAATCATAAGCAAAACCATAATCCTAATGGTAACCCTAGACCTATCCCTAATCCTTAGCCTAATCAAAACCCTAACCCTATTAATAGTCCTAACCCTAGCCCTCATTCTAGCTCTAACCCTATCCCAAACCCTAACCCTAACCCTGAACCTTATTCTCATCATAACAGTAACCCTAGGTCTAAACCTGACCCTAACCCAAGACCAAACCCTAACACTATCCCTACCAGTAAACTTATATCTAAACCTGACCCTACCCCTAGCCCTAGACCTAAACCTAATCCTAAATCTAGCCTTAACTCTAGCCCTAGGCCTAAACAAAAACCTAGCCCTAGCCATAATAATAACCCTTAATCTAACACAAAGATTAACCCTACCCCTAGACATAGACCTAGTCCTAATTCTGGCTTTAACCTTAACTCTAACACTAACCTGAACACTGACCCTGCATTTAACACTAAGCTATCTCTAAACCTGACCCTAACTGAAAACCTAACACTAACAATAGACTTAGCCATAATGCTAACCCTACAAATAGCCATAATAATAATCCCAGCTCTTACATTACCCATAGCCCTAACCCTATGCCTTAACCTAACCCAAAACCTAGAGCGAATCCTAGCCCTAAGCGTAACTTTAACTCTAACC
Source organism: Marmota flaviventris (assembly GCF_047511675.1). NCBI lineage: Eukaryota > Metazoa > Chordata > Mammalia > Rodentia > Sciuridae > Marmota > Marmota flaviventris. The sequence continues at coordinate 108,125 of NW_027288071.1, forward strand.
CTAGACCTAATCCAACCCCAACCCTAGCCTTAATCTAAACCTTACTCAATGCCTAACCCTTACCCTAAATATATACATAGACCTATTCATAACTCTAACCCTAACCCTAGCCCAAACCCTAAATTTAACCTTATCCCTAAACCTAGCTCTAAACCTACCAATTACCATAACACTAACCCTAAACCTATTGATAACTCTAGCCATAACGCTAACCATATCCCTAACAAAAAAAAAAAAAAAACTAACCCTAAACCTAACTGTAAACCTAACACTCAACATAGCCCTAACCCTAGCTCAAACCCTAACACATAACATAAACCTAAACCGAACCATACCTTAATCTTAACCCTAAAACTAAATCTAACGCTAACCCTAATCATAAACCCAAACCTATGTCTAACCATATCCATTACCTTGCCCAAACCCTAACCCTAATCCTAGCCCTAATCCTAACCACAACCATAGCCCAAACCATAGCTCTAAATCTATCCATTATCCTAACCATAACCCTAAACATAATGCTAACACTAGCCTTAACCCTAACACTACTTCTATCCCTTGCTCTAATTCTAATCTAAATCCTCAACCTAGCCCTAACACTTAATCAATCCCTACCCTTACCGTTAATCTAACCATAAGAAACCAGCTAAGCCTAACATTAATCCTGACCCTAGCTCTATTCCTAAACTTAACCCTAGCTCTAACCCCACCCCTTACCATAACCCTAACCATAAACCTCATGATAACCCTAGCCCTAACCCTAAAATACTCTAACCATAAGCGTAAATCTAACCCTAGACCTAACCATAAACCTAACCCTTGCCATAGTCCTAACCGTAGCACAAACCCTAAAAGTTATGCTAAACCTAACACTGTTTTTCTAATCCTAAAACTAACCATAACCCTAATTCGATATCTAAACCTGTTCATTACCCTAACCCTAATGATAACCCTAGCCCTAACCCTAAAACTAACACTAACCCTAGACCTAACCCTCAACTTAACCCTAGACTTAGCACAAATCCTAGCTCAAACCCTAACCAGTACAGTAAACCTAACCCTAACCCTAAACCTAGATTTAACCCTAACCCTAACCCTAACTCTACCCTAATCGTAAACATAACCCTAGCTCTAAACCTAGTTCTAACCCTATCCATTACCCTAATGATAACTATAAACCTAATTCTAACCCTAGGCCTAACCCTAACCTTATTTATGAAGCTAAACCTAACCTGAACCCTAAAGCTAACCTGAAGCCTAAAACTAACCCTATCCATTACCATAATCCTAATTGTAATCCTAGCAGTAATGTGAGCCCTAACCCTAAACCTCAACCTAACCCAAAACCTGACCCTGACCATTATAATACCCCTAGGTCTATACCTGAACCTTACTCTAAACCTAACTCTGACCCTAAACATAGCCATAAACCTTACCTGAAAACTATCCCTAATCATAACCCTAGACCTGATATTAGCCCTAGCCCTAATTCTTGCCATAAACCTAACACAAACCCTAGTCCTCATCCTAGACCTAAACCTAGACTTGATCCTAACCCAATCCCTAACTCTAGCCCTATTCCTAATTTTAACCCTTTCCCTATTTCTGAACATAGATATAACCCCATTCCTTCCCCTAAATCTAACCCTAACTCTAACCATAGACTTAACCCTTACACTAATCCTAGATCTGATCCTAGCCCTAATTTAACACTAACCCTAAACCTATCACTAGCACTAAGACTAACTCTGTCTTCCTAGCCCTATTCCTAGTTCTAACCCTATCCCTTAACATAACCCTAACACTTGCTCTAACCTTAGCCTTAAACTTAGCCCTACTACTAACCCTAGATCTAACCATAACTCTAAACCTAACCCCAATACTAAGTGTAAACCTCCCACTGAAACTAGGCCTAACACTAGCACTAATCGTAAATCTAACCATAACCTAGTCCTAGCCCTAATCTAAACTGAGCCACAGGCCTGAGTGTAACCCTTAACCTAAACCAAAACCCAACCCTACACATATCCCTAACCCTAGCCCTAATTCCAGTCATGCCTTAACCCTAAAACTAACCTTGACACTGACTCTGACCCTAACACTAACTCTAGCTCTCAGATCACCCTAAAAATATACCTAACCTTAAAACTAGACCTAGCCCTAACCCTAACCCTAAAAGGAGCCCTAATCATAACTCTACTTCTTACATTAGTGTTAGCCCTAATCCTAGCCCTAGCCTAACAGAATGTCTAGCCCCAATTTGAGCTCTATACTTTGTTTTAACCCTAAACCTAACCCTGGCCCTAACCATTACCCTAAACCTAATCCTAACACTAAAACTTGCCCTAAACCTAAACCTCACCCTAGCCTTAATCCTAACCATAATCCTAGCCCTTACCCTAGCTCTAACCATATCCATTCCTTAACCATAACCCTAACCCTAATGCGAACCCTAGGATAGCCCTACCCCTATATCTAACCCTAATTTTCATCCATTACCCTAAACCTAAACTGAACCCTAAACCTAACCATATCCATTACCCTAATCGTAACCCTAGCCCTAATGCTAAACATCTCTAAACATCACCCAAACATAAAATTAACTCTAACACTAGACCTAGCCTTAACCCTAATATTAAAACTAGCATTAATCATAACCCTAGTTAGTACATTCGTAGTTGTCCTAAACCTAGCCCTAACTCTAACACAAATCCTACACCTAAACCGAGATCTAACACTAGCTTTAACCCTAATCTTAACCCTAACACTAGCCCTAACCCTAACCCTAACCCTAGCTCTAACCTAACCCTTACCCTAAGCCAAACCCTAACCCAAATGCTAACCATAGTCCTAACCATAATCCTCAGCCTAACTTAAACTCTAACTGTATTGCTAATCTTAACCCTAGCACTCATTCTAGCTTTATTCCTAAGCTTGACTCTCTTCTGATCCTAACAGTAACCCCAGGTCTAAACCTGACCCTAAACCTAAACCAAACCCTAACACTAGACCTACAAGTAATCTTATACCTATACTTAAGCCTGACACTAGACCTAGACCCAAAGCTAATCCTAAATATAGCTACAACTCTAGCCATAGACCTAAATAAAAACCTAGCACTAGCCCTAACAATAACCCTTAAGCTAAACCAAACACTTACCCTATCCCTCGACCTAAACCTAGTCCTAATTCATCTCTAACCCTAACCCTAATCCTATCCCAAACACTGACCCTGATTCTAACACTAAAACTGGCTTTAAACCTAACACTGATTTAAACCTGATTCTAACACTAAACCTAGAGTTAAACTAGACCTAGACATAACCCTAACCCTAAAACTAGTCCTAAACACAACCCTAGCTCTTATATTACCCATAGTACTAACCATAGCCCTAAACCTAACACAAAACCTAGAACTAATTCTAGGCCTAAACTTAGCTCTAAGCATAAAACTAAGCATAACCTTAGCCCTAACCCTAACCGTAAACCTAACCCTCGCCTTAGACCTAACCCTAGCTCAAAGCCTAACCCTAACACTAAACATAACCCTAACCCTAACCCTAGCCCCAATCCTAACATTAACCATAGCCCGAACATTAGCTCTAACCATATACATTACCCTAACCCTAACACTAACCCTAATTAAAACCCTATCTCTAACACTAAACCTAACTCTAACCATAAATGTAAACTTAGACATAAACCTAAACCTAACCCTCACCCTAGCCCTAACCCTAGCTCAAAAACTAAACCTTACCCTAACCTAACCATAACCCTAGCCCTAAACCTAACACTTACCCTAACCCTAATACTTATCCTAAACTGAACCATAGCCCTATCCCTAAACCTAACCCTAATCCTAGACTTAATCCAAACCATAACCTAGCCCTAACATTAGCTCTAAACCTATCCATTACACTAAACATAACCCTAACCGTAATTCTTACCCTAACCCGTTCGCTAAATCTAACCCATCCATTACCCTAAAACTTAACTGAAACCTAAACTAAACCCTATCCATTACCCTAACTCTAAACCTAACCCTAACTCTAATTTGAGCTCTAACCCTAAACCTTAAGATAAAGCAAATTCTTACCCTGACCCTAAACCTAATAATAACCCTAGCTCTTAAAGCTGACCTTTAACCTAAAACTAACCCTTACACTAGATCTAGCCATAACCTAACCCTAAAACTATCCTTAACCATAACCCTAGACCTGATATTAGCCCTAGCCGGAGTCTTAGCCATAACCCTATCAAAAAACCTACCCCTCATCCTAGCCCTAATCCTAGCCTTAATCCTAAATGAACCATAACCCTAGGCCAAATGCAAATTTAACCCTAACCCTAGCCCTAAACCTAGGTATAACCCCACCCATTCCCCTAAACATAACCCTAACCCCAATGTTAACCCTAACCCTGGCCCAAACCTGGGCCTAACTCTAACACTAACCCTACACCTAAACCTAGGTATTACCCCACCCATTCCCCTAAACTTAACCCTAACCCCAATGCTAACCCTAACCCTAGCCCAAACCCTAGGCCTAATGCTAACACTAACCCTACTTCTAATCCTAGCACTAATTTATCCCTAAACCTATTCCTAACCCTAAACCACTAACTCTAATTCTAACCCTAGCCATATCCCTAGTTCTAACCATAATCCTTATATAACCCTAACACTAGCCATAACTCTAGCCCTAGCCCTTACCCTAGATCTAACCCTAACTATAAATCTAACCCTAACCCTAAGCCTATACCTTACCCTAAAACTAGCTCTAACCCTGATGCTAAACCAAAAATCTATCCCTAACCCTAGCCCTAGCCCTAAAACAAAACCGAGCCATAGGCCTAACCCTAACCCTTAACCTATACCAAAGCCTAACCCTACACCAAGCTTTAACTTTAGCCTTAATTCAAATCCTAAATGTAACCCTAAAACTAATCCTTACCCTTACACTGACCTTAGATCAATACCTATCTCTAAATCTAACCCTAACCTGAAGCCTAGTCCTAACCGAAACAATAGCCCTAGGCCTAACACTAATCCTAAAACTAGCCCTAACACTAAGCCCTAGCCTAAAACAAAACTGAGCCATAGCTCTAACACTAATCTTTAAACTAAATGAAACCCTAAACATACACCTACCCCTGACCCTAGCCCTAATTTGAGTTTTAAGCTGAACCCTAAAACTAACTCTGACCCTGACTCTGACACTAACATTAACCATAGCTCTAAATATCACCCAGACCTTAAACCTAACCCTAACACTCAACCTAGCCCTACCCTTAACCCAAAAATTAGCCTTAATTGTAACTCTAGTACTTAGATTAGCCATAACCCTAACCCTAACACTGACTTAACCCGAAACCTAGCCATAATCTGAGCCCTATCCTGCGCTTTAAACCTAACCCAAGTCCTAACCATAACCCTAGCCCTAATCATAACCATAACCCTAGCCCTAACCCTAGTCTAATCCTATCCATTACCATAAACATAACCTTAACCCTAATGCTAACCCTAGGTGTAAACCTAAAGCTATCTCTTATCCTATATCTATCCATAACACTAAACATAACCTGGACCCTAATACTAACCCTATAATTACTCTAACACTAACCCTAATGTTAATTCAATCCCTAATGTTAGACCTTAACCTATCCCAAACCTTATACAAGACCTTGTCCATAATAATACCCCTAGCCCTAAACCTGACCCTACCCCTAAACCTAACCCTTACACTAGACGTAGCCATAATCCTAAACATAAAATTATCTTTAATCATAATTCTAGACCTGAAATTAGCCATACCCCATATCCGAGCCCTAACCCTAAAACAAACACTAGCTCTCATTCTAGCACTAAACCTAGCCTTAATCATAACCCTAACCGTAACCAAAGCTCTAATCCTAATTCTAAATACCACTCTACCTCTAAACCTAGCTATAACATTATCCCTTATGCTAAACTTAATACTAACTCAAACCCTACTCTATATTTAAGATGAACACTAACCATAGCCCTAATCCTAGCCCTAATTTATCCATTTCCCTGACCCAAGCCCTAAGACTAACTCTAACTCACACTAGCCCTATCCCTAGTTCTAACCCTATTACATACCATAATCTAACCCTAGCCTTAACCCTTGCCCTATCCTCAGTTCTATCCCTAAACCTAGATCTAACCCTAAATCTAAATCTAACCCTAACCCTAAGCTTAAGCCTAACACTAACATTAGCCCTAACTCTAATGCTAATCATAAAATTAGCACTAACCCTAACCCTAGCAGTAAAACAAAACCAAGCAATAGCCCTAACCCTAAACTTAACTTGAACCATCCTAGCACTATATTTAGACCTAAACCTAGCCCTAAATTTGACTCCTATCCCTAACCTTAAAAGTAACACTGACACAGACTCATATCCTATTGCTCACCCTAGCTCTAGACCCCATCCTAACCTTACACCGAAACCTACCTGTAACCCTATCCCTAATTCAAGTCCTAACCCTAACTCTGACCCTCATTCATATCCTAACACTAACCCTAGCTCTAAATATCATTCTAACCTTAAACCTAACCCTAACACTAGAACTACCCTTAACCCTAACCCTAAAATTAACCCTAATGGTAACCCTAGTTCTTACATTAGCCATTGCCCTAACCTACTAGCCCTAACCTTACAACAAAAACTTGCCCTAATTCAAGCTCTAAACCTAGCTTTTACCATAACCCTAACCCTAACCCTAGCTCTATCCTTATCCCCTACCCTAAGCAAAACACTAACCCTAATGGTAACCCTAGAACTATTCCTAATTACTAGGCTAACCAAAATCCAAACCCTTTTAATAGTCCTGACTCTTGCCCTCATTCTAGCTCTAATCTTATCCCAAACCCTAACGCTAACCCTGAGCCTTATTCTGACACAAACAATAACCCTAGGTCTAAACCTGAACCTAGGCATAGAGCAAACCCTAACACTGGCCCTACCGGTAACCTTATAATTAAACCTAACCCAAACCCTAGCACTAAGACTAACTCTAACTCTCACACTAGCCCTATTTCTAGTTCTAACCCTATTCCTTATTGTAATCCAAAACCTAGCCCTAAACCTAGCACTAATGCTTGCCTTATCCTTAGTCCTTGCCCTAAACCTATTTCTAACCCTAACTCTAAATCTTACCCTAAACCTAAACCTAAGCCTAACACTACCACTAGCCCTAATTCTAATGTTAATCGTAAAACTAGCCCTAACCCTAACCCTAGCAGTAAAACAAAACTGAGCAATGGCCCTAACCCTAAACCTTAACTTAAACCACTCTAAAACTACATCTAGACCTAACCCTAGGCCTAAATTTGACTCCTAGCCCTAACCTTAAATCTAACCCTGAAAGAGACTCATATCATAATGCACACCACCATAGCTCTAGACCCCATCCTAAACTTAAACAAGAACCTAACAGTAACCCTATTGCTAATTTGAGTCTTAACCCTAAACCTGACCCTAACTCATATCCTAACACTAACCCTAGCTCTAAATATCACCCTAACCTTAAACCTAACCCTAACACTAGACCTACCCCTAACCCTAACCCTAAAACTCACCCTAATTATAACCCTAGTTCTAACATTAGCCAATGCCCTAATCCTAGCCCTAACCCTAACACAAAAACAAGCCCTAATCCAAGCTATAAACTTAGCTTTAACCCTACCCTAACTCTGACCCTAACCCTAGCTCTAAACTTAGCTCTTACCCTAACCCTAATGGTAACACTAGACCTATCCCTAATCCTTAGGCGAACCAAAATCCTAACCCCATTAATAGTTCTGATCCTAGCCCTCATTCTAGATCTAATACTATCCCAAACTCTAATGCTAACCCTGACCCTTATTGTGACTGTAACACTAAACTTAGGTCTAATCCTGACCCTAACCCTAGACCAAACACTAACACTGGCAATACCGATAAACTTATTCCTAAACCTATCTATGCCACTAGTCTTAGACCTAAATCTAATCCTAAATCTAGCCTTAACTCTAGCCCTAGACCTAAACAAAAACCTAGTCCTAGCCCTAACAATAACCCTTACCCTAACCCAAACACTACCCCTACCCCTAGACCTAAACCTAGTCCTAATTCTGGCTATAACCCTAACTCTAACTCTAACCTGAACACTGACCAGCATTTAACAGAAAACCTACCTCTAAACCTGACCCTAACTGAAAATATAATCCTAACACTAGACCTAGCCATAACCCTAACCCTAAAACTAGCCCTACTCATATCCCTAGTTCTTACATTACCCACAGCCCTAACCCTAGGCCTAAAGCTAACACAAAACCTAGAGCTAATCCTAAGCCTTAACCCAGCCCTAAGCATAACCCTAACCCTAACCCTAGCCCTAATCCTAACCTTAACCCTAGCCCCAACCCTAGCTCTAACCTACCTAATACACTAAACCTACCCTAAACCTATTGGTAACCCTAGCCTTAACCTTAACCCTAACCCTAACCCAAAAACTAAACCTAGACCTAACCCTAAATCTAACACTCACTATAACCCTAACTCTAACTCAAAACCTAACCCTTACCATAAACCTAAACATAAACATAGCCCTAACCTTAACCCTAAACTTAAATCTAACCCTAACCATAAACCTAAACCTAAATCTAACCGTATCCATTTCACTAAACCTAACCCTAACCCTAATGATAATCCTAGCCCTAACCCTAACTCTAACACTAAAACTACTGTAATTCTATCCCTAGACCTAACCTTTAACCTAACACTTGCTCTAACCCTACCCATAGCTCATAACTTAACCCTTATGCTAAACATAACCCTAAATATAACCCTAGTTCTAACCCTCACCCTAACCAAAACTCAAGACCTAATCCTAACCATAACCCTAGCCCTAAACTAAACTCTAATTGTATCCATTACCCTAAACATAAACCTTACCCTATTGCTGACCCTAGGCCTATTACTAACACTATCACTAACCCCAACCCTATCAATTATCCTAAACCTAACCTGAAACCTAAACCTAACCATATTATTACAATAACCCTAACCCTAATGCCAATTTGAGCACTAACCCTAAACTCAAACCTAAACCAAACCCTAACTCTGAACATGACCCTAATAATTTCCCTAGCTCTAACCTTTACCTTACACTAATCCTAACCCTTACACTAGACCTAGCCAAAAACCGAAGCTTGAAAATATTCCTAATGGTAACCCTAGACCTGACATTAGCCCTAGCCATAATCCTATCCCTAACCCTAAAACAAACCCTAGCCCTTATCTTAGCCCTAAACATAGCCTTAATCATAACCCTAACCCTAAACCTGGGCCTAACCCTAACACTAACCTAGCCCTAATCTTAGCCCTAATTTAGCCGTATACCTAACCCTAATCCTAACCTAGCCCTAAGACTAACTCTCACACTTGCCCTAAAACTAGCTCTAACCCTATTTCTTACTGGAACCCTAATTTTAGCTCTAATCCAAGGCCTAACCCTAGACATTTTCTTAGCCCTAGCCCTAACCCTATATCTAATCTTAAATCTAAATCTAATCCTAACCGTAAGCCTAAACCTAAACCTAACAGTAGCCCTAACCCTTACCCCAATGCTAATCCTAAAACCAGTCCTAACTCTAGCCCTAGCCCTAATATAAAACGAAGCCATAGCCCTAAACCAGACCCTTAACCTAAACCAAACCTTAACCCTACACCTAGCCCTAACCTCAGCTCTAATTTGAGTTTTAAGTCAAAAACTAAAACTAACACTGAACCTGACCTAACCCTAAACCTAGCTCTAAACATCACTCTAACTCTAACCCTAAATCTAACACTAGACTTAGCCCTAAAGCTAACCATAAAACTAGACTTATTTGTCACCCTAATACTTATATTAGACGTAACCCTAACCCTAGCCTTAACCCCAAACCTAGCACAAATCTCTGCCCTAACCCTAACCTTAACCTTAACACTAGCACTAATTGTAATCATAACCCTAGCCATAACCTTAGCTCTAACCCTATTCATTACCCTAACCCTAACCCTAACCCTAATGTTAACCCTAGGCTTAAACCTAACCCTATCCCTACTCATAACCCTATTCATTAACCTAAACCTAACCTGAAACCTAAACCTAACCCTATCATTACCCTAATTTTAACCCTAAAGCTAATTCAAGCCCTAACTTAAAACATTAACCTATCCCAAACACTAATTATGACCCTGACCCTAATAATACCCTTAGCTCTAAAATTGACCCTAACCTTAAACCTAACATTACACTAGATGTAACCATAAACCTAACCCTAAAACTATCGTTAACTATAATGCTGGACTTGAAATTAGCCCTAGCCCTAACCCAAACCATAACCCAAGTTTTAACCCTAATTCTGACCCTTGCCCTAACCCTAAACCTAGCTGTACCCCATCCCTTACCCTAAACCTAACCATAACCCATTGCCCTAATCCTAGGTCTAACGATAACACTAAGCCTAGCACTAATCCTAGCCCTAATTTATTCCTATACACACTCTGACCTTAGCCCTATGACTAGCTCTTGGCCTAGCCCTATTGCTAGTTCTATCCTTAGTCCTAGCTCTAATCCTAACTCTAAATTTAACTGTAACCATAAGCCTAAACCAAATCCTAACATAGTCCTAACAATAATGCTAATCCTAAAATTTGAACTACCCCTAGTCCTAGTCATAAAACAAAATCAAGCCATAGCCCTAACACTAAGCCTTATTCTAAACCAAACTATAACCCTACAATTAGCCCTAACCCTAACTCTAAAATTAACCCTGAACCTGACGCTGACCCTAACACTAATCTTAGCTCTAAACATTACCCTAACCATAAATTAAGCCTAGCACTAGACCTAGCTTTAACCCTAACCATAAAACTAGCCCTAATCGTAACCCTAGTTCATACATTAGTCATTGTCCTAACCCTACCCCTAACCCTAAACAAATCCTACCCATAATCTAAGCCCTAACCCTAGATTTAACCCAAATCTTTACCTCACACACTAGCCCTAACCATACCCTAGCCCTAACCCATTCCCTTACCCAAAGCCAAACCCTAACCCAAATGCTAACCCTAGTACTAACCCTAAACCTTAGCCCAATTTATACTCTAACCATATTACTAGTCCTAACCCTAGCCCTCATTCTAGCTCTAACCCTAACCCTGACCCTTATTCCGACCCTAACACTAACCCTGGGTCTAAACCTAAACCTATCCCTAAACCAAACCCCAACACTAGCCCTACCGGTAACCCTATATCTATACTTAACCCTAACACTAGCCCCAGACCGAAAGCTAATCCTAAAAATATTTATAACTCTAGTCCTAAACCTAAACAGAAACCTAACCATAGCCCTCACAATAACCCTTAACCTAAACCAAGCACTAACCCTATGCCTAGACCTAAACCTAGTCCTAATTCAGGCTATAACCCTAACACTAGACCTAGCTCGAAACCTGACCCTAACCCCAAACCTAGACCTAACACTAGACCTAGGCATAACCCTAACCCTAAAACTAGCCCTAAACATAACCTTAGCTCTTACATTACCCATAGTTCTAACTAAACCTAGACCTAATCCTAACATAAAACCTAGCCCTAATCCTAGGCTTAAACTTAGTCCTAAGCATAACCCTAACCCTAATCATAGCCCTAACACTAACCCTAAACCTAACCCATGCCTTAGACCTAACCCTAGCTAAAGGAAAACCCATTCACTAAACATAACACTAGCCCTATCCTAAACCCTAACCCTAATCCTAGATTTAATCCAAACTTTAAACCTAGCCCAAACTCTAGCTCTAACCCTATCCATTACCATTACCCTAACCCTAATTATAAACCTATCCCTAACACTAAACCTAACCTTAAACATAAATGTAACCGTAGACCTAACCCGAAACCTAGCCCTTGCAATAGCCCTAAACTTAGCTGAACTATTAAGCCTTACACTAAACCTGATCCTAACACTAGCCATAACCCCAACCCTAACCCTAAACCTACTTCTAATATTATCCATTACCCTAAACTTAACCCTAATCCTAATTAAAACCCTAGCCACAACCCTAACCCTAAAACTAGCCCTAAACATAACCCTAGCTCTTACATTACCCATAGTTCTAACCCTAGTCCTAAACCTAACATAAAACCTAGCTATAATCCTAGGCCTAAACTTAGTCCTAAGCATAACCCTAACCTTAATCATAGCCCTAACACTAACTCTAACCTTAACTCGTGTCTTAGACCTAATCCTAGCTCAAGGAAAAACCTTTCACTAAACATAGCACTAGCTCGATCCTAAAAACTAACCCTAATCCAGCTCTAATCCTAACTTTAACCCTAGCCCAAACTTTAGCTCTAACCCTAACACTAACCCTAATTATAACCCTATCCCTAACAATAAACCTAACCTTAAACATTAATGTAACCCTAGACCTAACCCAAAACCTAACCCTTGCAATAGCCCTAACTTTAGCTGAAACATTAAGCCTTACACTAAACCTGATCCTAACACTAGCCCTAACCCATACCCTAACCCTAACCCTCACCCTAACCATACCTCTAATATTATCCATTACCCTAAACTTAACCCTAACTCTAATTAAAACCCTAGCCATAACCCTAACCCCAAACCAAACCATAACCTTAAACATAACCCTAGACCTAAACTTAAACCTAAACCTAATTCTAGCTCTAACCCTAGCTCAAACACTAAACTTTACTCTAACCTAACCATAAACCTAGCCCTAAACCTAACCCTAACCCTAACCCTAATACTTACCCTAAACCAAACCCTAGCCCTATCCCTAAACCTAACCATAGTCCTAGACTTAATGCAAACCATAACCTAGTCCTAACCCGAGCTCTAAACCTATCCATTACACTAAACATAAACCTAACCCTAATGCTAACTCTAACCCTACAAATAAACCTAACCCATTCTTTACCCTAAACCTTAACTTAAACCTAAATCTAACCATATCCATTACCCTAACCCTAAACCTAAACCTACCACTAACTCAAACCTTAACCATAAACTTTATCCTAAACCAAATGCCAACCCTGATTCTAACCCTAATAAAAACCCTAGCTCTAAACCCGACCTTTACACTAAATGTAACTCACTAGAACTAGGCATAACATAATCCTAAAACTATCCCTAACCATAACCCTAGACCTGACATTAGTCCTAGCCCTAGTCCTAGCCCTAAACCTAACAGAAACCCTAGCCATCATTCTAGATCTAACCTAACTTAATCCTACCCTGAACACTAACCCTAACCCTAATCCTAATTCTAACCCTCATCCTAGACCTAAAGCTAGCTATAACACCACCCATTCACCTAAACTTAACCGTGACCCCACTGCTAACCCTAAACCTAGCCCTACCCCTAGGCCTAACCCTAGCCCTAATCCTAGTCCTAATTTAGATATAACCCTAACCCTAACCTAAGCCTGGTACTAAGTCTAAAACTAACTCTCTTCCTAGCAGTTTACCTAGTTCTAACCCTATCCCTTCTGGAACCCTAACCTAGATCTAACTCTAAACCTAAATCTAACCCCAAACCTAATCCTAAATCTCATCCTAACACCAGCTCTAACTCTAACACCAATCCAAAATCTAGCCCTAACACTAGCCCTAGCCCTAAAACAAAACTGAGCCATACCCCTAACCCTAAACCTTAACTTAAACCAAACCCTAACCTTACACCTAGCCCTAACTTTAGCCCTAAATAGAGTCTTAACCCTAACCCTAAAACTAACCCTTACCCTGACTCTGACCCTAACACTAAACCTAGCCCTATACATCGCCCTCACCCTAAAACTAAGCTTTGCATGCTTCAGCAGAGGGCTACATTCACAAGGAACAAATCAGAGAGTGCCCACAGAGAACTGATTGAGTGTGTGAAGTTTCAAGCAGCTAACACCAACCCTGTTTGTTATCCAGCTCCATTTCCAATTACACATATAAATCAAGATGAAGTGAAACCTTAAAACACAAACTGTTCCTGACAGCAAACCATGAATGGAGAAGGCCCAAACATGGGGAATAGAGTAAGGCTAGGTAAAAGATGAATCCAACCTGGTATCAAAGAAATTTGAACAAAACTAACTCTAACACCAACATTAATTCTAAACCTAGCCCTAAACCTAAACCTAACCCTAACCCTAACTTGTTTAGAGAACCTTTGATCATGGAAGACCCAAACTTGGGGTGCCCAGTAGTGCAAGGTAACAGATGAATTCTTCCCAGTATAAAAATAAATCTGACAAAATAATTGGGGGAGGTGTTTCAGTACATAATTATTTCTCCTGTTTTTTTTTTTTTTTTCCTAAAGTGCTCTTGGATAATGTTCTTTTCATTGCCATAGCTTTGGAAAACTTTGACTAGAAAGAAACCAGAGAGTGCCCACAGAAAACTGATTGAGTGTATGAAATTTCAAGCAGCTAGCACCAACCCTGTTTGATTAAGTGCTCCATTTCCATTTACCCATATAGGATAATTTGAAGTGAAACTTTAAAATACAAACTGTTCCTGACAGTGAACAATTGAAACTAGAAGGCCCCAAACTGGGGAACATAATAAGACTAGGTAAAAGAAATATCCTGCCAAGTATCAAAGAAATTTGAACAAAAATAACTCTAAACCAACACTAGTTCTAACTCTAGTCCTAACTCTAACACTAAACCTAAACCTATCCTGTTTATAGAGCTTTGATCATACAAGTCCCAAACTTGGGGAACCCAGTGCAGCAAGCTAACAGATGAAACCTGTGCAGAATCAAACAAAGCTGACCAAGTAATTGGGGGGAGGTAGTTCAGGACATGCATATTTTCCTGATTTCTCATAAAGTGCTCTTGGATAAAGTTATTTTTGCATGCTTCTGCTTAGAGCTACTTTCACAAGGAAGAAACCACAGAGTGCCCACAGAGAACAGATTGAGTGTGTGAAGTTTCAAGCAGTTATAACAAACACTCTTTGATTTCTAGCTCTATTTCCATTTATCTGTATAGGTTCAAATGAAGTGCAACCTTAAAACTCAACTTGTTCCTGACAGTGAACATTGAATCAGGAAGGCCCCAAACTGGTGAACACAGTAAGGCTAGGTAAAAGATGACTCCTGCCCAATATCAAGGAAATTTGAACAAAACTAACTCTAACCCCAACCCTCACTCTAACACTAGCCCTAACCCTAACCCTAAAACTAACCCTAATCTGTTTAGAGAACCTATGATCATAGAAGTCCCAAAATTAGGGATCCTAGTGGGACAAGCTAGTATATGAATCCTGCACAGTATCAAAGAAATATGACCAAATAATTGGGGAAGGTATTTCAATATATTTATATTTCTCTCTTTTCTCCTAAAGTTCTCTTGGATAAACTTGCTTTGCATGCTTCAACTTAGAGCTACATTCACAGGGAACAATCCAGAGAGTGCCCATAGAGAACTTATTAAGTGTGTGTAGCTTGAAGCTGCTAGCACCAACCCTGCTTGATTTCTAGTTCCACTTCCATATAGGTAAAAATGAAGTGAAACCTTAAAATAGCAACTGTTCCTGAAAGCAAACCATTGAATCTTGAAGGTCCAAACTTGGGGAGCCTACTAAGGCTAGGTCAAGGATGAATCCTGTACAGTATCAAAGTAATCCAACCAAAAAAATTCAAAGCTCTTTCAGTACATGTGTATTCTGCTGGCTCATAAAGCACTCAGAGATAAAGCTGTTTCTTTCTACTTCAGCTTAAGGCTACTTCCACAGGAAACAAACCAGAGAATCTTAACTGAGAATTGATTGAGTATTTGATGATTCAAGAAGCTAGCCCAAACCCTGTTTGATTTCCAGCTTCATTTCCATTCACCCCTATAGGGCAAAAAGAAGAGAAACATGAAAATTGAAACTGTTCCTGAAAGCAAACCCTTTATGTAGGAGGTCCACGCATTTGGAGCATAGTCAAAATAGGAAAAAGATGAATCCTGCACAGTATCATAGAAATTTGAAAACAAAACTAACTCTAACCCTAACACTAGGTCTAATCCTAGTGCTAACACTAACCCTAACACTAACCTTAACCTGTTTAGAGCCCCTTTGATGCTAGATGTCCCACACTTGTGGAGCCAAGTGGGGCAGGCTAACAGATGATTCTTTCACAGTATCAAAGAAATCTTACCAAATAATTGTGGGAGGTAGTTCAGCACATGCATATTTCCATTTTCTCCTAAAGTGCTCTCACATAAAGTTGCTTTGCATGCTTCTGCTTAGGGCTACTTTCACAAAGAATAAACCAGAGAATGCCCATAGAGAACTGATTGAGTGTGTGAGGTTTCAAGTAGCAAGCACCAACCCTCTTTGATTTCCAGTTCCATTTCCATTTACCCACATAGGTCAAAATAAAGTGAAAACTTAAAATACCAACTGTTTCAGACAGCTAACCCTTGACCCAAGAGGCCCAAACCTAGCGAATATAGCGAATATAGTAAGGCTATGTAAAAGCTGAATCCTGGCATTATAGCTTGGTTTAGAGGTAGGGTGAGGGTTAGAGTAGGGTTAGGGCTAAGCTTAGGTTTAGGGTTAAGATTAAGGCTAGGTTTAATGCTAGGATGAGGGCTCATATTTGTTTTAGGTTTAGGGCTAGGATTAAGGCTAGGGCTAATATCAGGTCTAGGGTTATGGTTAAATACAGTTTTAGGGTTGGGTTTATGGCTATGTCTAGTGTAAGGGTTAGGCTTAGGGTAAGGGTCATATTTAGAGCTAGGGGAATTATTAGGGTTAGGGTCAAGGTTAGGGTTTGTTTTAGAGCTCGAATTAGCATTAGGGTTAGTGTTAGGGTAATGATAAATTTTGGTTTAGGGTTCAGGTTAGGTTTAGGGTAACTTATAGGGTTAGTGTTAGCAATAGAGTTAGGGTTAGGCTTAGGGTTATCATTAGATTAAGGGTTATGGTTATGGTAATGGATCGGATTAGAGTTTAGGTTAGAATTAGGGTTATGGTTAGGAATAGGTCTTGAGTTATGGTTAGGGTTAGGTTCAGAACTAGGGTTAGGTTTAGGGTTATGGTTAGTGTAAGGGTTAGGTTTTGAACTAGGTTTAGTGCTAGGGAGAGAGTTAGTTTTAAGGTAAGGTCTAAGGATAGGATTATGATAGTGTTTGTGTTAGGGTTAGGGTTAAGGTTAGTGCTAGCGTTATCTTTAAGGTTAGGTTTAGGGTTAGGGTAATGGATAGGGTTAGATATATGTTAGGGATAGGGTTACATTTTGGTTTAGGTTTAGGATTAGGGCTATGGTTATGCTTAGGTTTATGGTTAGGTTTAGGTTTGAGCTAGAGTTAGGGCTATACCGAGTGTTAAATTTAGGGTATGTCTAGGGTCAGTTTTCCAGTTAGGGTTAGATTTAGAGTTAGGGTTTCAGCTAGGATTATCAATAAGTTTAGGATTAGGGTAATGGTTAAGCTTTGAGCTAGGGATAGGACTAAGGTGAGGGCTAGGGTTAGGTTAAGGCTAGGGTTAGGGTTAGTGTTACACTTAGGGCTAGGTTTAGGCCTTAGATTAGCTGTATGTTTAGTATTAGGTTTAGGCCTAGGATAAGGGCTACGGGTAATGTAAGAACCAGGGTTATGATTAGGGCTTGTATTAGTGTTTAATTTATGGCTGGGACTAGAATTAGGTTTAGGATTTGGTTAGGGTCAGGTTTAGAGGTACGTTTAGTGTTAAAGGCAGGATCAGTGATCGGGTTAGAGTTAAAGTTAGGGTTAAAGCCAGATTTAGGAGTAGGTTTTTGTCTAGGGGTAGGGTTTGGGTTAGGTTAAGGGTTATTGATAGGGCTATGACTAGGTTTTTCTTTAGGTTTAGAGCTAGAGTTAAGGCTCGATTTTGAATTAGGTTTAGATCTAGGGCTAATGGTAGGGTTAGGTTTGGGTATAAGGTTACCAATAGGGCTAGTGTTAGGGTTTGGTTTAGGGTTAGGGTCAGGTTTATATCTGGGGTTTCTGTTATGGTCAGAATAAGGGTCAGGGTTAGGTTTAGGGTTTTGGATAGGGTTAGAGCTAGAATGAGATCTAGGGTTAAGACTATTAATAGGGTTAATATTTGTTTAGCCTAAGAATTAGGAATAGGTCTAGTCTTACCATTAGGGTTAGGGTTTTGCTTAAGGTAAGGGATAAGGTTAGACATAGGTTTAGGGCTAGGATTAGGGTTATGGTTAGGTTAAAGCTAGGTTTAGGGCTCAGATTAGGGCTAGTTTTTGTGTGAGGTTTAAGGCTAGGGTTTGGGCAATGACAAATATAAAAACTAGGGTTACAATTAGGGTTATTTTTAGGGTTAGGGTTAGGGGTATGTCAGTGTTAGGGTTAGGTTTAAAGTTAGATTCATATTTATAGCTAGAGATACTGTTAGAATATGAGTCAGGTCAGGGTTAGTTTTACAGTTAGGGTTAGGACTCGAATTAGGGCTAGGGTTACTGTTAGGGTTTGGTTTAAGTTTAGGGTGCTATTTAGAACTAGGGTGTTAGGATATGAGTCAGGTTTAGGGTTATTTTAAGGTTATGATTAGGACTTGAATTAGGGCTAGGGTTAGTTCTAAGTGTAGTGCTAGTGTTTGGTTTAAGTTAAGGTTTAGTGTTAGGCCTGTGGCTCGGTTTTGTTTTAGTTTTGTTTTAGTGCTATGTTATGAGTTAGGGCTAGTTTTACGATTAGCTTTAGGGTTAGGGCTAGGGTTATGGTTTGGGTTAGGATTAAGGATGGGTTTAACACTAGGATTAAGGCTAAATTTTTTGTTAGGTTTTTGGCAAGAATTAGGGTTAGGGCTAATGTCAGGTCTAGGTTTACAGTTAGGGATAGTCTTAGGGTTAGGTTTATGCCTAGGTCAAATGTAAGTGTTATGTTTAGGGAAAGGGTCAGGTTTAGAGCTAGGAGTATCATTAGGGTCATGGTCAGTCTTTGGGTTTGGTTTAGGATAGTGTTTAGGTTTAGGGCTT
This sequence comes from Marmota flaviventris, assembly GCF_047511675.1. Lineage (NCBI taxonomy): Eukaryota > Metazoa > Chordata > Mammalia > Rodentia > Sciuridae > Marmota > Marmota flaviventris. The sequence goes on from NW_027288071.1 coordinate 127,142, forward strand.
GAATTAGCATTAAGGTTAGAATTAGGGTTAAGGTAATGGATAGGGTTAGGATTAGGGTTCAGGTTAGGTTTAGAGTAATGGATATGGTTTTCGTTTCTTATAGTTTTAGGGTTAGACCTAGGGTTAGCATTAGCATTATGGTAATGTTAGGGTAATTTATAGGGTTACACCTAGGGTTAGGGCTAGGGTTATTGTTAGGATTAGGGCCAGAGTTAGGGTTAGAGTCAGGGTTAGGGTGAGGGTTAGAGTTAGGATTAGGTTTTGGGAATGTTTTAGGGTTTGAGCTAGGGTTAGTGCTAGGGTAAGGTTAGTGCTAGGGTTATGGTCCTGGTTAGTGTTAGGGTTAGGACTAGGGTTATCATTAGGGTTCTGGTAATAGGTTTGGATGTCAGGTTCGAGTTGGTGATAAGTTTAGGTTAGCTTTAGGGTTAGGTTTAGGGTTAGCGTTAGGGTATGAACTAGCTTAGGGTTAGGATTAGGGTTAGGTTCACTGGTAGTTCTACGGTTAGGTTTAGGTTTAGGTTTAGGGTATGTTTAGCTTTAGGTCTAGTGTTATCATTAGGGTTAAGTTTAGGTTTAGGGTAATGTGTATGGTTTGAGCTAGGGTTATGGCTAGAGTTCAGGTTAGGATTAAGGCTAGGGATAGGGTTAGGATTAGGACTTTGGTTAGAGTTACGGTTAGCTTAAGTTTAAGGGTTAGCGATTGAGCTGGGTTAGGGCTGGAGTGAGGGTTTGGGTTACAGTCAGGGCTAGGGTAGGGTCAGAATTAGGGTTAGGGCTAGGGTTAGCATTATGTTTAGGGTTATGGTTAAGGTAATTGATAGAGTTAGCGCTAGGGTTTGTGCTATGGTTACAGTTAGGATTCGGGCTGGGGTTAGGGTGAGGTTTTGGGTTTGCGCTAGGGTTATGCTTATGGTAATTAAGGGTTTGAGCTAGGGTTAGAGCTAGGACGAGGGTTAGGGTTAGGTTTAGGGCTCGGTTTAGGGTTAGAGTTATGCTTAGGGTTAGGTTTAGGGCCACAATTAGGGGTAGGTTTTGTGTGAGGTTTAGGGCTAGTGTTAGGTGTGTTAGTCATTTAAGAGCTAGAGTTATTCTTATAGGTAGATTTAGGTTTCATATAGTGTTAGGGTTAGTTTTTGTGTTAGGATAAGGTTTAGAACTAGAGTTTTTTTTAGGGTAAGTGACAGGGTTCAGGTTAGGATTAGGTTTATTGTTAGGTACAGAATGTGGATTAGGGTTAGGTATAGGGGTAGGGTTAGTGTTTGGTTTAGGTTAAGGTTTATTATTAGGGCTAGGGCTAGGGTTATGGCTATATTTAGAATTAGGTTTAGGTCTAGGGCTAGTGTTAGTGTTAAGTTTAGGTATAGTGTTACTGGTAGGGCTAGTGTTAGGTTTCGGATAAGGGTTAGGGTCGGGTTTAAACCTAGCTTTAGTGTTAGAGTCAGAATAAGGGTCAGGGTTAGGGTTAGGGTTGGGGTTAAGTTGAGAGCTAGAATGAGGGTTAGAGATAGGACTAGTAATAAAGTTAGGTTTTGGGGTAGGCTTAAGATTAGGGTTAGGACTAGGGTAGCAATAGGGTGAGGGTTTGGCATAGGGTAAGGCATAGGATTAGAGCTAGGTTAAGGACTAGAGATAGGGTTAGGGTTAGTGCCAGGGTTAGGGTTAGGGTTAAAGCTAGGGTTAGGCCTTGGATTAGGGGTAGGTTGTGTGTTGTTTTTAGGGCTATGGCTAATGTAATACGGGCATTATGATTAGGGCTAGTTTTAGGGTTAGGTTTAGGGTGAGGTCTAGTGTTAGGATTAGGTTAAGGATAGGGTGATGTGTAGAGCTAGGGTCAGTGTTAGGTTCAAAGTCAGGGTTAGTATTAGTTCTAAGGTTATGGTTAAGACTTGAATTAGGGGTAGGGTTAGGGCTAGGTGTAGCATTATGCTATGGTTTAGGTTAAGTGTTAGGTCAGTACTATGGCTTGGTTTTTCTTGAGGGCTAGGGCTAGGGTTAGGGCTAGTTTTCAAATAGTTAGGTTTAGAGCTAATGTTAGGATATGGTTTAGGCTTATTGTTAGGTTTAGATTTAGAGTTAGGGTTAAATCTAGGTTATGGCTAGGGTTTGGGCTAGGGGTTGGGTTATCCTAAGGGATAGGGTTAGAACTAGGGCTTTGGCTAGGGAAAGAGTTAGAGATAGTCTTAGGGTTAGGGTTTGGTAGGGTTAGGGTTAGGGCTTTATTTGGGCTAGAATTAGAGCTAGGGTTAGTATTAAGGCTAAGGCTAGGTTTAGGGCTAGGGTTAGGTTTATGGTTATGGTTAGGCATGATGTTATCCCTAGGTTTAGAACTAGGGTGAGGGTTAAAATTAGGGTTAGGGTTAGGATTGAAGTTAAGTTTAGGGGTAGGATTAGGGCAAGGGTTTGTGTTAGGGTTAGGTCTTCATTAGTGCTAGGGCTAATGTCAGGTCTAGGATTATGGTTAGAGATAGTTTTAGGGTTAGGATTAGGGCTAGGTATAGTGTAAGGGTTAGGTTAAGTTTTAGGTAAGGTTTAGAGCTAGGGACATTATTAGGGTAAGGTACAGGGTTCCTGGTTGGCTTAGGTTAATGTTAAAGTTACGGCTCAAATTAGCATTACGATTAGGGTTAGGATTAGGTTTATGGATATGGTTAGGTTTAGGGTTCAGGTTAGTTTTAGTGTAATGGATAGGTTTAGAGTTAGGAATAGGGTTATGGTTATCCTAGGGTTAGCGTTAGGGTTAGGGTTAGGATTAATGTAATGATCAGATTAGAGCTAGGTTTAGGGCTAGGGTTATTGTTAGGATTATGTCTAGGGTTAGCATTAGGTTTTGGGTTACTGGAAGGGTTAGGGTTAGCGTTAGATTTAGGGTAATTGTTAGAGCTAGGGTTTCGATTATTGTTAGTGTTAAAGCTAGTGTTAGGGCTCTAATTAGGATAAGTTTTGGGTTAGGTTAGTGCTAGGGTTAAGGCTACAGCTAATGTAAGTACTAGGGTTACGATTAGGGCTAGTTTTAGGGTTAGGGTTAGGGCTAGGTCTAGTGTTTGGGTTCTGTTTAGGTTTTGGGTGATGTTTAGAGATAGAGTTAGTGTAGGGTCAGAGTAAGGGTCAGGGTTAGTTTTAGGGTTAGGGATAGGACTCTAATTAGAACTAGGTTTAGGGATAGGTGTAGGCTTAGGGTTTGGTTTAGGTTAAATGTTAGGGTTAGAGTTATGGCTCTGTTTTGTTGTAGGGCTTGGGCTAGGTTAGGGCTAGTTTTAGGATTAGCGTTAATGTTACAGCTTATGTTAGTGAGAGATTTAGGCTTAGGTTTAGGGTTCCATTTAGAGTTAGGGTTAGATGTAGGATTAGGGCTAGGACTTGGGTTAGGGCTAAGGTTAGGGCAAGTTTTAGGGTTATGGTAAGGGTTGGGGTTAGAACCAGGAATAGGAATAGAGTGAAAGTTAGAGTTAGTCTTAGGGCTAGGGTTAGGTTAGGTTTAGGGCTAAATTAGGGCTAGGATTAGGTCTAGAGTTTGTGCTAGGTTTAGGCCTAGTTTTAGGCTTAGGTTTAGGTTTAGGGATAGGGTTAGGTTTAGGGGAAGGGATGGGTTTATAGCTAGTGTTAGGGCTAGGTCGAAGGTTAGAATTATGGTTAGGGCTAGGGTTATTTTTTGAGTTAGTAATAAGGCTAGGTTTAGGACTAGAATGAGGGCTAGGGTTTGTTTTAGGGTTATGGCAAGAATTAGGGCTAGGGATCGTGTCAGGTCTAGGGTTACAGTTAGGGATAGATTGAGGGTTAGATTTATGGCTAGGTCTAGGGTAATAGTTAGGTTTAGAGTAAGGGTCAGGTTTAGAGCTGGGGGTATTATTAGGGTTAGAATCAATTTTCGGGTTTGGTTTAGGTTAGGGTTTAAGATTAGGGCTCAAATTAGCATTAGGTTTAGGGATATGGTAATTATATGGTTAGGTTTAGGGTTCAGATTAGGTGTAGGGTAATTGATAAGGTTAGAGATAGTGAAAGGGTTAGGTTTAGGCCTAGGGTTAGCATTAGGGTAAGGGTTATGTTTAGGGAAATGGAGAGGGTTAGAACTAGGGTTAGGGAAAGGGTTATGGTTAGTAGTATGGTTTGAGTTAGGGTTATGGTTGGGTTTAGGCCCAGGGATAGTTTTAGGTTTAGGTTTAAGGTACAGTTTAGGGTTTCATCTAGGGTTAGCACTAGGGTGAATGTTAGGTTTAGGGTTAGGCCTAGGTTACAGTTACAGTTAGGGTCAAGGTTAGTGTTAGGATTAGGGCTAGGGTTATCATTAGGTTTAGAGTATTGGATAGGGTTTGATGTTAGGTTAGGGTTAAGGTTAGGATTAGGTTTCGCCTTAAGGTTAGTGTTAGGCGTAGGTGTAGGGTTAGGTTTAGGGTAATGTTTAGGATTTGAGCTAGTGTTAGGTCTATGACAAGGTTTAGGTTTATGGCTATTTCTAGTGTTAGGGTTAGGGTAGATTTAGGGTTAGGGCTAGGGTTATCTTCAGGTTTAGGGTTAGGGTAATGGGTAGGTTTAGAACTAGAGTTATGGCTAGGGTTAAGGTTAGGATTAGGGCTAGGGTTAATGTTAGAGTTAGGTTTAAGCCAAGGGTTAGTGTTAGGGTTAGGTTATATTTAAGGGTTAAGGATTGAGCTAGGATTTGCACTAGGATGAGGTTTAGGTTTATAGTCAGGATAAGGGTTAGGGCTAGGGTTAGCATTACGGTTATGGTTATGGTTAGGGTTATGGATAGAGTTATAGGTAAGGTTAGGCCTATGGTTATGGCTAGTTTTAGCATTAGTGATATGGCTAGGTCTAGTTTAGGGTTAGGTTTTTGGTTAGAAAAAGGTTTCGAGCTAGGGTTTATGTTAGAGTAAGGGTCAGTGTTCGAGTTAGGGTTAGGTTTATGATTAGGTCCAGCATTAGGACTAGGGTTAGGTCTAGGCGTAGGGTTAGTGTTTGGGTTAGGTTAAGGGTTAATGTTAGGGCTAAGTCTAGGTTTTTGTTTAGGGCTAGGGCTAGAGTTATCGCTAGATGAAGGATTAAGTGTAGATCTATGTCTAATGTTTGGGTTAGATATAGGTATAAGGTTACAGGTAGCACCAATGTTAGGGGTCGTTTTAAGGTTAGGGTCAGGTTTAGACCTATGGTTAGTATTAGGGTCAGAATAAGGGTCAGGGTTAGATTTAGGGTTTTGGATAGGGATAGAGCTAGATTGAAGGCTAGTGTTAGGACTAGTAATAGAGTCAGGGTTTGGGTTAGGCTAAGGATTGGGTTTAAAACTAGGTAGCTTTAGTGTTAGAGTTTGGCTTAGGGTTAGGGAAAGGGTTAGTGCTAGTATTAGGGCTAGGCTTAGGGTGATGGTTAGGGTTAGGGCTAGAGTTAGAGTTAAAGCTAGCATTAGGGCTCGGATTAGAGCTAGCTTTTGTGTTAGCTTTAGGTCTACGGCTATTGTAAGAACTAGATTTAAAATTAAGGCTAGTTTTAGGGTTATTGTTACGTCTAGGTCTAGTATTAGGTTAAGTTTAGGGTTAGGGTTATGTTTAGGATAATGTATAGGTTAGGGATAGGGAATGTGTTAGGGTTAGGCTTAGGGTTAGCATTAGTGTTAGGTTTCAGGTTAGGGTATTGGATAGGGTTAGGGCTAGGATTTTGGTTAGGGTTAGAGCTAGGTTTAAGGTTAGGTTTAGGGTTAGTGTAAGGATTAAAGTTAGGGTTAGGTTTAGGGTAAGGGTTAGAGCTCATTTAGGGTTAGAGATAGGGTTAAAGCTAGGGTTTGGGTTCAGATTAGGGCTAGGTTTTTGGTTCTGTTAGGGCTAGTGTTAGGGATATGGCTAATGTAAGAACTAGGTTCATGATTATGGCTAGTTTTAGGTTACAGTTAGGGCTAAGTCTAGGTTTATGATTAGTTTTAAGCTTAGGGTGATGTTTTGAGCTAGGGTTAGTGTTAGGTTCAGAGTCAGGGTCAGGGTTAGGTTTAGGTTAGGGATGGGACTTGAATTAGGGTTAGGCTTACGGCTAGATGTAGGTTTAGGATTTGGTTTAAGATAAGGATTAGGGTTAGTGCTATAGCTAGGTTGTTTTAGGGCTAAGGCTAAGGTTATGGTAAGGGATAGGGTTAGAACTAGAAATAGGGCTAGGCAAGAGTTAGATTTAGTGTTAAGGTAGGGTTAGTGTTAGGGTTAGGGCTAAACTAGGCCTAGGAATAAGTCTAGGATTAGTGTTAGGGTTAGGCCTATGTTTAGGGTTAGGTTTAGAGTTAGTTTTACGGAAAGAAATAGAGTTATAGCTAGGTTTAGGGCTAGGGCGATGATTACAATTAAGTTTAGGGATAGGGTTAGGATTGGGTTAGGTTTAAGGCTAGATTTGATGTTAGGATGAGGGCTACGGTTTTTCTTAGGGTTAGGGAAAATTTTAGGGATAGGGTTAATGTCAGGTTTAGGGTTATGGCTAGGGGTAGTTATAGGGTTAGGTTCATGGCTAGGTCTTGTATAAGGGTTAGGTTTAGGGTAAGGATCAGGTTTAGAATTAGGTTTTTTTAAGGTCAGCTTCAGGTTTCGGTTATGGGTTAGGTTAAGTTTTAGAGTTAGGGCTCAAATTAGCGTTAGGGTTAGAGTTAGGTTAAGGGTAATGGGTAGGTTTAGGTTTAGAATTCAGGTTAAGATTAGGGTAATGGGTATGGTTAAGGTTAGTGATAGGGTTAGGTTTAGGCCTAGGGTTAGCATTTTGGTTATGGTCATTGTTAGGGTAATGGATAGCATTAGAGCTAGGGTTAGGGCTAGAGTTTGATTAGGATTTGGGCTAGAGTTAGGGTTAGGGTTAGGGCTAGGGCTAGGGTTAGTTTTTGGGTTAGGTTTAGGGTATGGGCTAGGTTTTGAACTAGGGTTAGTGCTAGGGTGAGAGTTAGGTTTAGTGTTATGTCTAGGGTTAGATTTACAGTTAAGTTTAGGGTTAGAGTTAGGGTTAGGGCTAAGGTGACCTTTAGAGTTAGGTTAATGGATAGAATTAGATGTCTGGTTAGGGTTAGGGGTAATTTTAGGTTTAGGGTTAGTGTTAGGGTTTGGGCTAGGTTTAGGGTGAGAGTATAGTTTAGGGTTTGATCTAGGGTTAGGGCTATGGTGAGGTTTAGATTTAGGGTTAGGTCTAGGATTGGTTTACAGTTAGAGTTAGAGCTAGGGTTATCATTAGATTTAGGGTTAGATTTATGGTGTTGGATAATTTTAGAGTTAGTATTAGGGCTAGTTTTAACATTATGATTAGGACTAGGGTTAGCGTTAGGTTTAGGGATAGGGCTGCAATATGTTTAGGGTTAGGGTTAGGGTTTTATCTATGGCTAGGTCTAAGGTGAGTGTTAGCATTAGCGTGAGGATAGTGTTAAGGTTAGGGTTATGCTTAGGGCTAGGTTTAGGGCTAGATTTTGTGTGAGGTTTAGAGCTAGGGTTAGTGCTATGGATATATCAGGGCTAGGTTTACTGTAAGTGATGGGGTTAGAGCTAGGTTTAGGGCTAGGGCGAAGCTTAGAAGTAGAGTAAGGGCTAGGGTTTAGTTAGAGTTACGATTAAGGCTAGGTTTAGGGCTAGAATGAGGGCTAGGGTGTTAGGGATAGGTCTAGGGTTACCATTAGGGTTAGGGTTTCACTTAAGGTAAAGGATAGGGTTAGAGTTAGGGTTAGGGCTAGAGTTAGGGTTAGGGTTAGGTTAAAGCTAGGTTTAGGACTAAGATTAGGGCTAGTTTTTGTGTTAGGGTGAGGGTTAGGGATAGGACAATCGCTAATGTAAGAACTAGGGTTACAATTAGGGTTAGTTTTATGGTTAAGTTTAGGGGTAGGTCTAGTGTTAGGGTTAGGTTTAAGGTTAGGGTGATATTAAGAGCTAGGGTTAGTGTTACAATATGAGTGAGGGTCAGGGTTAGGGTTAGGACTCAAATAAGGATTAGGGTTACTGTTAGGTTTTGGTTTAAGGTTAGGATGGTGTTTAGAGCTGGGGTGAGTTTAGGATATGAGTCAGGGTCAGGGTTAGTTTTAAGGTTAATGTTAGGACTCGAATTTAGTTCACGGTTAGGTCTAAATGTAGTGTTAGGGTTTAGTTTAAGTTAAAGTTTAGGGATAAGGCTATTTCTTGGTTTTGTTTTACTGCTAGGGTTAGGGTTAGTGCTATTTTTTTGAGATTAATGTTAGGGTTAGGGTTAATGTTAGTGTTAGTCTTAGGCTTAGGGTTAGGGTTAGAATTAGAGTTAGGGTTAGATACAGGGCTAGGGCTAGGACTAAAAATAGGGCAAGGGTTAGATCTAGGGTTAGGGCTAGGGTTAGGTTTAGGGTTAGCGTTATGATTAAGGCTAGGTTTAGGGCTAAGATACGGGCTAACATTTGTTTTAGGGTTAGGGCTAGCATTAGGTCTAGGGCTACTTTCAGGTCCAGAATTATGGTTAAAGATAGATTTAGGGTTAGCATTTTGCCTTCATCTAGGTTAAGTGTTAGATTTAGTGTTACAGTCAAGTTTAGAGCTAGGAATATTATTAGGTTCAAGGTCTGATTTAGGGTTGGGATAGGTTAAGGTTTAAAGTTAGGGCTCAAATTGGTGTTAGGGTTAGGTTTAGGATAATGATAGGGTTAGGTTTAGGGTTCAGGTTAAGTTTAGGGCAATGGATAGAGTTAGGATTAAGGATAGGGTTAGGTTTATGCCTAGGGTTAGCATTAGGGTTATGGTAATTGATAAATTTAGAGATTGGTTTAGGGCTAGGGTTATGGTTATGATAAGGGCTAGGGTTAGGTTTAGGGTTAAAGCTAGGGTTAAAGCTAGAGTTAGGGCTCAGATTAGGGCTAGTGTTAAGTTAGGGTTAGGTTTAGTTTTAGTTTTAGGGTTCAGCTTACAACTCGAATTAGGGCTAGGGTTAGGGATCGGTGTAGGGTTAGGGTTTTGTTTAGGTTAAGGGTTAGGGTTAGAGCTATGGCTTTGTTTGTTTTAGGTATAGGGCTAGGATTAGGGCTAGTTTTAAGATTAGTGTAATGGTTTGGGCTAGTGTTATGGTTAGGCTAAGGCTTTGGGTTAGGGCTAGATTTAGAGTTAGGTTTTTTATAAGGTTAGTGCTAGGGCTAAGGATAGGGCAAGGGTTAGTACTAGGGTTAGGGCTAAGGTTAGGTTTACGGTAAGGGATATGGTTAGAACAAGTGACAGGGTAGTGTAAGAATTAGAGTAAGTCTTAGGACTAGGGATAGGGTTAGGAATAGGGCTAAATTATGGCTAGGGTTAGTTTTACGCCTGGGGTTAGGGCTAGTTTTAGCATTAGCATTAGGATTAGCGCTAGTTTTAGGGTTAGGCTTAGGTATCGAGCTAGGGTTAGATTTAGAATTAGGTTTCGATCTAGGGTTAGTTCTAGGGCTAAGGATAAGGCAGGGTTTATGACTATGGTTAGTGTTAGAATTAGGGTTGTGTTTAGGGTAAGGGATATGGTTATAGCTAGGTTTAGGGTTAGGGCAAGGGTTAGTATTTGAGTTAGGGCTAGGGTTATCATCAAGGCTAGGTTTACGGCTAGGATGAGGACTAGGGTTTTTGTTAGGTTTAGGGATAGTATTAGGGGTACGGCTAATGTCAGGTATAGGTTACAGTTAGGGATAGATTTAGTCTTAGGTTTATGGCATGGTCCAGTGTAAGTTTATGTTTTTGGTAAGGGTCAGACTTAGATGTATGGTTGTTTTTTTTAGGGTCAGAGTCAGGATTAGGGTTTGGATTAAGTTAGGGTTTAGGTGTAGGGCTCTAATTAGTGTTAGATTTATGTTTAGGGTAATGACAGGGTTAGCTTTCGGGTTCAGGTTTGGTTTAGTGTAATGGATAGTGTTAGTATTAGGCCTAGGTTTAGCATAAGGGTTAGGGTTATTGCTAGGGTAATGGATAGGGTTAGACCTAAGGTTAGGGCTAGGGTTATGTATAGGATTAGGGCTAGTGTTTGACTTAAGTTAGGTTTAAGTTTAGGCTTAAAGCTAGTTTTATCACTCAGATTAAGGCTAGGTTTTGGTTTAGGTTAGTGCTAGGGTTAAGGCTACTGCTAATGTATGAAGTAGGGTCATGATTAGTGCTAGTTATAGGGTTAGGTTTATGGCTAGGTTTAGTGTTAGGGTTAGGTTTATGGTTACTTAGACCTAAAGTTAGAGCTGGGGTTAGTGTTAGGCTCAGAGTCAGGGTCAGGATTAGTTTTTGGGTTAGGGTTAGGTCTAGAATTAGGGTAGGGTTAGGGATGTGTGTAGGGTTAGCGTTTGATTTAGATTAAGGGTTAGGGTTAGGGCTATGACTTGGTTTTGTTTTAGGGCTAGGGGTAAGGTTAGGGCTAGTTTTAGGATTAGCATTAGGGTTTGGGCTATTGTAGTGTGAGGTTTAGGGTTAGGTTAAGGTTTAGGGTTAGGGGCAGGGCTAGATTTATGGCTAGATGTAGTCTTAGTGTTAGGGTTAGATTTAGAGCTAGGTTTAGATCTAGGTTTTGAGCTAGGGCTAAGGATAGGGCTAGAGTTAGGTCTTAGTTTAGGTCTAGGTTTAGGGTGATGATAAGGGATAGGGTTAGAACTAGGTATAGGGTTAGAGCAAGAGTTAGAGTTAGTCTTAGGGCTAGGGTTAGGTTTAGTGTTAGGGATAGGGCTAAATTGGGGCTGGGATTAGGGCTAGGGTTAGTGTTAGGGTTAGGCCTAGGGTTAGGGGTAGGTTTAGTGTTAGGTTTAGGGTTAGGGTTAGGTTTAGTGTAACAGATGGGATTATAGGTAGTTTAGGACTAGGGTGAGGATTAGGGTTAAATTTAGAGTTAGGATTAGGGTGAGGGTTATGATTAAGGTGAGGTTTGTGGCTAGGATGTGGGCTCAGATTTGTGTTAGGGTTAGGGCTAGGATTAACGCTTGGGCTAATGTCAGGTCTAGGGTACGGTTAGGGATAGTTTTAGGGTTAGATTTATGGCTAGGTTTATTGTAAGGTTTAGTTTTCGTGTTAGGGTCAGGTTTAGAGCAATGGGTATTATTAGGGTCTGGGTCAGTGTTATGGTTTGGGTTAGGTTAAGGTTTAGGGTTAGAGCTCGAATTAGCATTAGGGTTAGGGATTGAGTAACGATATGGTTAGGTTTAAGGTTCAGGTGAGGTGTAGGTTAATGTATAGGGTTAAGGCTGGGGATTGGAGTAGGGTTCAGCCTAGGGTGAGCATAGGGTTTAGGGTTATCCTTAGGATAATGGATAGGGTTAGAGCTAGGCTTAGGGCTAGGGTTATGGTTAGGATTAGGTCTAATGTTAGGCTTAGGGTTAGGGTTAGGGCTAGTGTTATGTTTAGGTTTAAATTTAGGGTTAAAGCTAGGGTAGGGCTTGGTTAGGGCTAGGTTTTGTGATAGGTTAGGGCTATGACTAATGTAAGAACTAGTGTTACGAATAGGGCTAGTTTTATGGTTAATGTTAGGACTAAGTGTAGTTTTAGGGTTAGGTTTAGGGTTAGGGTGATGTTTAGAGCTAGGGTTAGTGTTAGTTTCAGAAACAATGTTTGGGTTAAGGTAATGTTTACTGTTAAAGCCAGAATTAGGATTAGGTTTAGGTCTAGGGTTAGGGTTATTGTTTGTGTTAGGTTAAGGGTTATTGTTAAGGCTAGGTCTAGGTTTTTCTGTAGGTCTAGGGCTAGAGATATGGCTAGATTTACTATTAGGTTTAGGTCTAGGGCTAGTGTTAGGGTCAGGTTTAGGTATAAGGTTAATGGTAGGGCTAGTGTTAGGATTCGGTTTAGGGTTAGGTTCAGGTTAAGACCTACAATTAGTGTTAGGGCCAGGATAAGGGTCACGGTTAGGGTTAGGGTTTGGTTTATGGTTAGACCTAGAATGAGGGCTAGGTTTAGGAATAGGAATAGGGTAAGGGTTTGGGTTAGGCTAAAGATTAGGGTTAGGACTAGGTTTAGTGCTAAGTTTAGGCTTAGGTTTAGGGATAAAGCTCGGGTTAGGGTTAAGATTAGTGCTAGTTTTGTATTAGGGTTTGGGCTAGTGTTAGTGTTGCAGCTAATGTAAGAACTAGGGTTATGATTAGGATTAGTTTTAGGGTTAGGTTTAGGGCTAGGTCTAGTGTTCGTGTTAGGTTTAAGGTTTGCGTGATGTTTAGAGCTAGGGTTAGTGTTAGGATATGAGTCAGGGTCATGGTTAAGTTTAGGGTTAGGGTTAGGACTCGAATTAGGTCTAGGGTTAGGGCGAGGTGTAGGGTTAGTGTTTAGTTTAGGTGAAGGGTTAGGGTTAGGGGAATGGCTTGAATTTGTTATAGGGCTGGCTAGGGCTAAGGTTATGGCTAGTTTTAGGATTTGCCTTAGGGTTAGGGTTCCTTACAGGTTTAGGCTTAGGCATCAGGTTAGGTTTAGATATAGAGTTAGGTTTCCATCTGGGATAGTGCAAGGGCTAAGTATAGGGAAAGAGATGTGACTAGCATTAGGGCTAGTTTTGAGGTTATGGTAAGGGATAGGGTTAGAACTAGGGATAGATCTTGTGTGAGAGTTATAGTTTGTCTTAATTCTATGGTGAGGGTTAGGGTAAGGAATAGGGCCAAATTAGGGCTAAGATTTGGGTAGGTTTAGTTTTAGGGTTAGAGTTAGGGCTAGAGTTAGAGTTAGGGTTATGGTTAAGGCTAGGGTTTAACCTAGGGTTAGGTCTAGGGCGAGTATTAGGTTTAATGTTAGGTCTAGGGTTATGGTTATGGGTAGGGTTAGGGTTAGGGCTATGGTTTTTATTAAGGTTATGGTTAGGTTCAGGGTTAGGTTTAGGGTTGGTTAGATGTAAGGTTAGGTTTAGGCTTAAGGTTAGGTTTAGGGTTAACTTTAGGTTTAGGCCTAGATATAGTGTTGAGTTTAGGGTAAAAGTTAGGGTTTGAGTTAGGGTTAAGGCTACGACAAGAGTTAGGTTTAGGTTTAGGTCTAGGGTTATGTTTATGATTAGGGTTAGGAATAAGGTTAGGTTTAGGGCTAGGGTTATCATTAGGGTAGGAGATAGGGTTAAGGTAATGGCTAGGGTTAGACCTGGAGTTAGTGCTATGGTTAAGTTTAGAATTAGGGATAGATTTAGTTTTATGGTTAGGGATAGATATAAGATTAGGTTTAGGCTAAGGGTTAGGCTTTAGCTAGAGTTAGGAGTAAGGCGAGGGTTAGGGTCAGGGATACGTTTAGGGTTATGGTTATGCTTAGGGTAGGGTTAGGCCTAGGATTAGGGCTACGTAGGTTTTGTGCTAAGTTTAGGCCCAGGGTTAGGGCTATGAATAATGTAAAATCTAACATACTGATTAGGGCTAGTTTTAGTGTTAGGTTTATTGCTAGGTCTAGTGTTAGGTTTAGGTTTTGGGGTTAGGGTCAGGTTCAGAGCTAGGTTTAGTGTTTATGTAGGGGCAGTTTCAGTTTAGAGTTATTGTTAGGGTGAAACCAGAATTAGGACTAGGTTTATGTCTAGAGGTATGATTAGTGTTTGCTTTAGGTTAAGGGTTATGGTTAGGGGTAGGGCTAAATTTATTTTTAGGTCTAGGTCTAGAGTTATGCCTAGATTTAGGATTAGTTTTAGGTCTAGGGCTAGTATTAGGATTAGGATTAGGTTTAGGTATAAGTTTACTGGTAGGGCTAGTTTTAGGGTTCAGTTTAGGGTTAGAGTCAGGTTTATACCAAGGTTTGTGTTAGACTTAGGATTTGGGTTAGGGTTAGAGCTAGAATGAGGGATAGGTTTAGGACTAGTAATAGGGTTAGGGTTTGGGTTAGGCTAAGGATTAGGATTAGGACTAAAGTTAGAATTCGAATAGGGTTTGGCTTAGGGTAAGTGATAGAGTTAGAGTTAGGGTTAGGTCTAGGGCTAGGTTTAGGGTTAGGGTTACATCTAGGTTTAGGACTCAGATTACGGCTTGTTTTTCTTTTAGGTTTAGGCCTAGGATTATGGATATGGCTAATGTAAGAATTAGGGTTACGATTAGGGTTAGTTTTAGGGTTAGTTTTAGGTCTAGGTCTAGTTTAGCATTATCTTTAGGGTTAGTGTGATATTTAGAGCTAGGTTTAGTGTTAGGATATAAGTCAGGGTCAGGGTTAGTTTTAGGCCTAGGACTCAAATTAGAGCAAGGATTTTATGGCTAGGTGTAGAGTTAGGGTCTTTTTTAGGTTACGGTTTATGGTTAGGACAGTGGCTCTGTTTAATTTAGGGCTAAGGCTAGGGTTAGGGCTAGTTTTAGGTTTAGTGATAGTGTGAGGTCTAGTAGTAGGGTGAGGTTAGGCTTAGGGTTAGGGTTAGATTTAGAGTTACGGTTATATCTAGGAATAGGTATAGGGCTAGGATTAGGGCTGAGGTTAGGGCTTGTGTTAGGGTTATGGTAACTGATAGGGTTAGAACTAGAAATAGGCTAGGGCGAGAGTTAGAGTTAGTTTTAGGCATAGGGTTAGTGGTAGGGATAGGGTTAGGGCTAAATTAGGGCTAGGATTAGCGCTAGGGTTAGTGTTAGGTTATGGCCTATGGTTAGGGCTAGAGTTAGGGTTAGTGTTAGGGTAAGGGTTAGGGTTAGAGTTAGGGGAAAGGATGGGGTTATAGCTAGGTTCAGGGATAGGGCGAGGGTTAAAATTAGGTAGGGATAGGGTTAGGGTTCGGGTTAGGTTTAAGGCTAGGTTTAGGGCAAGGATGAGGGCTAGGGTTTGTGTTAGGTTTAGGGCTAGTATTAGGGCTAGGGCTAATGTAAGGTCTAGGTTTATGATTAGGGTAAGTTTTAGGGTTATGTTGTGGCTAGGTCTAGTGTAAGCGTTAGGTTTAGAATAAGAGTCAGGTTTAGAGCTAGGTGTTTTTTTTAGGGTCAGAGTCTGGGTATGGTTTGGTTTAGTTTAAGTTTTAGGGTTAAGGCTTGAATTTTTTTTTTTGAGTTTTCTTCTTTTTTTTAATTTTTTTTAATTGGTTGTTCAAAACATTACAGAGCTCATGACATATCATCTTCCATACATTTGATTCAAGTGGGTTATGAACTCCCATTTTTTACCCCAAATACAAGTTGCAGAATCACATCGGTTACACATCCACATTTTTACATAATACCATATTAGTGACTGTTATATTCTGCTACCTTTCCTATCCCCTACTATCCCCCTCCCCTTCCCTCTCATCTTCCATCTCTACCCCATCTGCTGTTGTTTAATTCTCTCCCTTGTTTTTTCCCCCCCTTTCCCCTCACAAACTCTTATATGTAATTTTGTGTAACAATGAGGGTCTCCTTCCATTTCCATAGTTTCCCTTCTCTCTCCCTTTCTCTCCCCCCACTCGTCTCTGTTTAATGTTAATCTTTTCCTCATGCTCTTCTTCCCTGTTCTGTTCTTAGTTGCTCTCTTTATATCAAAGAAGACATTTGGCATTTGTTTTTTAAGGATTGGCTAGCTTCACTTAGCATAATCTGCTCTAATGCCATCCATTTCCCTGCAAAATCCATGATTTTGTCATTTTTTAGTGCTGCGTAATACTCCATTGTGTATAAATGCCACAGTTTTTTAATCCATTCATCTATTGAAGGGCATCTGGGTTGATTCCAAAGTCTAGCTATTGTGAATTGTGCTGCCATGATCATTGATGTGGCAGTATCCCTATAGTATGCTCTTTTAAGGTCCTCAGGGAATAGACCGAGAAGGGCGATAGCTGGGTCAAATGGTGGTTCCATTCCCAGCTTTCCCAGGAATCTCCATACTGCTTTCCATATTGGCCGCACCAGTTTGCAGTTCCACCAGCAATGTACAAGTGTACCCTTTTTCACACATCCTCGCCAGCACTTATTGTTGCTTGACTTCATAATGGCTGCCAATCTTACTGGAGTGAGATGGTATCTTAGGGTGGTTTTGATTTGCATTTCTCTGACTGCTACAGATGGTGAGCATTTTTTCATGTTCTTATTGATAGATTGTATGTCCTCCTCTGAGAAGTGTCTGTTCAGGTCCTTGGCCCATTTGTTGATAGGGTTGTTTGTTATCTTGTTGTTTAATTTTTTGAGTTCTTTGTATATTCTGGATATTAGGGCTCTATCTGAAGTGTGAGGAGTAAAGATTTGTTCCCAGGATGTAGGTTCCCTATTTACCTCTCTTATTGTTTCTCTTGCTGAGAAAAAACTTTTTAGTTTGAGTAAGTCCCATTTGTTGATTCTAGTTATTAACTTTTGTGCTATGGGCGTCCTATTAAGGAATTTGGAGCCCGACCCCACAATGTGTAGATTGGAGCCAACTTTTTCTTCTATCAGGTGCAGAGTCTCTGATTTGATATCTAGGTCCTTGATCCATTTTGAATTTACTTTTGTGCATGGCGAGAAAAAGGGGTTCAGCTTCATTTTGTTGCATATGGATTTCCAGTTTTCCCAGCACCATTTGTTGAAGATGCTATCCTTTCTCCATTGCATGCTTTTAGCCCCTTTATCAAATATAAGAAAGTTGTAATTTTGTGGATTGGTCTCTGTGTCCTCTATTCTGTACCATTGATCCACCTGCCTGTTTTGGTACCAGTACCATGCTGTTTTTGTTACTATTGCTCTGTAGTACAGTTTGAAATCAGGTATCGCTATACCTCCCGATTCATGCTTCCTGCTTATAATTGCTTTTGCTATTCTGGGTCTTTTGTTTTTCCATATGAATTTCATGATAGCTTTATCTATTTCTACCAGAAATGCCTTAGGGTCATTGTTCAGGTTAGGGTTAGGTTTAGGGTTAGGGCCAGAATTAGGATTTTGTTGGTTGTAGGGATAGGGTTAGTCTTTGTGTTAGGTTAAGGGTTTTTGTTAGGGCTAGTGCTAGGGTTTTGTCTAGGGCTAGGGCTAGATTTATGACTATATTTAGGATTAGGTTTAGTCTAGTGCTAGTGTTAGGGTTAGGTTTAGGTATAGTCTTACTGTTAGGGTTTAGTTTAGGTTTAGGGTCAGGTTTAGACCTAGGGTTAGTGTTAGAGTCAGAATAAGTGTCAGGGTAAGGGTGATGGTTTGGGTTAGGGTTAGAGGTAGAATGAGGGCTAGGCTTAGGACTAGTAATAGAATTAGGATTTGGGATAGGCTAAGGATTAGAGTTAGGACTAGGGTAGCATTAGTGTGAGGCTTTGGCTTAGGGAAAGGAATAGGGTTACAGGTAGGGTTAGGTTTAGGGCTAGGGTTGTGGTTAGGGTAAGGGTTAAACCTAGGTTTAGGACTCGAATTAGGGCTAGGACTTGTGTTCGCATTAGGGCTACAGCTAATGTAAGAACTAGGTTTCTGATTAGAATTAGTTTTAGGGTTAGCCTTAGGGCGATGTTTAAAGATAGGGTTACTGTTAGGGTCAGAATCAGGGTCAGGGTTAATTCTAGGGTTAGGGTTAGGACTAAATTTAGGGCTAGCTTTAGGGCTAGGTTTAAATTTAGTGTTTGGTTTAAGTTAAGGGTTATGGTTATGGTTATGGCTCAGTTTTGTTTTAGGGCTAGAGTAGGGTAAGGGCTAGTGTTCCAATTAGCATTAAGGTTAGGGCTGGTGTTAGGGTCAGGTTTATGCTTAAATTTAGGGTTAAATCCAGTTTTAGGGCTAGGGTAAAGGATAGGGCTAGGGTTGGGTCTAAGGATAGGCTAGGGTTTGGGTTATGGAAAGGGATATGTTTAGAACTAGGGATAGGGCTTGGGTGAGAGTTAGAGTTAATGTTAGGGCTAGGCATAGGGTTAAGTTTAGGGTTGGGCTAAATTAGGGCTAGGATTAGCACTAGGGTTAGTGTTAGTTTTAGGCCTAGGTTTAAGGCTAGTGTTAGGGTTAGTGTTAGGGTTAGGGCAAGGTATGATGTTACAGCTAGGTTTAGGGCTAGGGCAAGGGATAAAATTAGGGTTAGAGCTAGGATTAAGTTTAGGGTTAGAATGAAGGCTAGGCTTAGAGCTAGGATTAGGGCTAGGGATAATTGAAGGTCTAGGGTTATGGTTAGGGTTAGTTTTAGGGTTAGGTTTATGGCCAGGTCTATTGTAAGTGTTAGGTTGAGGATTGGTTCAGCTTTACAGCTAGGGTTATTATTAGTGTCAGAGTCAGAATTAGGGTATGGGTTAGGTTCCGGTTTAGGGTTAGGGCTCAAATTACAATTAGGGTTAGGGTAATGGATATGGTTAGGTTTAGGGTTCAGGCTAAGTTTAGGTAATGGGTAGGGTTAGGGTTAGGGCTAAGAATATGGTTAGGGTTTTGTGGGCTATATTTTGGGTTATGAAAAGATTTATGTTTAGAGTAAGGTTAAGTTATGTGTTCGAGCTAGGATTAGGGTTATGGTTAGGTTTAAAGCTATGTTTAGGGCTCAGATTAGGGCTAGGTTTTGGGTTAGGTTAGGGCTAGGGTAGGACTACAGCTAATGTAAGATTTAGGATTATGATTATGGCTAGTTTTAGGGTTAGCATTAGGTCTAGGTCTAGTGTTACGGTCAGGTTTAGGTTTAGGGTAATGATTAGAGATATGGATAGTGTTAGGGTCAGATTCAGGGTCAGTGATACTTTTAGGGTAAGAGATAGGACTTGAATTAGGGCTAGGGTTAAGGCTAGGTGTAGGGTTAGGGTCTGTGTTAGGCTTAGGGTAAGAATTAGGGATAGGTTTAGTCTAATATATATATATATATATATATATATATATATATATATATATATATATGGAATTAGGTCTAGGGTTACAATTAGGTGATGGTTAGGGTTAGGGCTATGGCTCAGTTTTGTTTTAGATCTAGGGATAATTTTAGGGCTAATTTTAGGATTAGTGATAATGTTAGGGCTAGTGGTAGGGTGAGGTTTGGGCTTAGATTTATTGTTATGTTTAGATCTAGGTTTAGGGCTAGGGCTAGGGCTAGGGATAGGGTTAGGGTTAATGTTAGGTCTAGTGTTAGGATTATGATAACAGAAAGGATTACAACTAGAAATAGGGCTAGGGCGAGAGTTAGAGTTAGTCTTAGGGCTAGTGTTAGGGTTAGGTTTATGGTTATGGGTAAATTAGGGCTAGGATTAGTGCTAGGGTTAGCGTTAGGGTTAGGCCTATGATTAGGGCTAGGATGAGGGTTTGTGTTAGGGCTAGGGCTAGAATTAGGGCTAGGGCTAATGTCAGCTGTAGCATTGTGGTTAAAGATAGTTTTAGGGTTAGATTATGGCTAGGTCTAATGTAATGGTTAGGATTAGGGTAAAGGTCTGGTTAAGAGCTAGATGTATTATTAGGGTCAGAGTCAGGGTTAGGGATTGGTTTCAGTTAAGTTTTAGGATTAAGGCTCAAAATAGTATTAGGTGTTGGGCAATGGATCGCGTTATATTTAGGGTTCAAGTTAGGTTTAGGGTTTTGAATAGGGTTAGGTGTAGCTATACGGTTAGGTTTAGTCCTATTGTTAGCATTTGGGTTAGGCTTATGTTTAGGGTAATGGATAGGATTACAGCTAGGGTTGCAGCTAGGTTTACGGTTAGGATTATGGCTAGAGTTAAAGTTAGGGTTAGGGTTAGATTTAGGGTAAGTTTAAGGTTGAGCTAGGTTTAGGCCTAGGGCGAGGGTTAGGGTTAGAGCAGGTCTAGGGTAAAGGTTAAGGTTAAGGCTATGGTTAGCATTAGGGTTAGGATTAGGGTTATGGTAATGGATAAAGTTAAATCTAGGTTTTGGGCAATGGTTACAGTTAAAATTAGGGTTAAAGTTATAGTTAGGAATAGAACTATGTTAATGTTTAGGGTTAGGATTAGGGCTAGGTATAGCGGTAGTGTTAGGGTTAGAGTCACTTTATTCAAATTTATTTCATACAATTCAGGTTTCATCTTTAACTATCCTTACTGTGTTCCCCAGGTTTAGGTCTTTTGGTTCTACTGTTTGGTTTCAGGAACAGTTAGTATTTTCATTTGACTTCATTTTGACCTCTACGAGTAAATGGAAATAGACATGGAACTCAAACAGGGTTTATGCTAGGTGCTTGAAAGTGCACATACACCCTCAATTCTCTGTGAGGACACTCTGGTATGTTCCTTGTGAGTCTAGGCCTCAGCCGAAGCATGCAAAAACAACTTTATCTGAGAGCCCTTTAGGAGAAAGCAGGGAAATATGCATGCACTGAAATTCCTCCCATAAATATTTTGTCAGATTTGTTTGATACTGCATAGGATTCATCATTTAGCTTGCCCCACAAAGCTCTCCAAGTGTGGGACTTCTAGGATCAATGATTCTCTAATCTGGTTATGGTTAGTGTTAGGTTTAGGTTTAAGGCTAGGGTTAGATGTAGTGTTAGGGTGAGAGTTAGTTTTGTTCAAATTTCTTTGAAACTCGGAAGGAGTCATCTTTTTCCTAGCCTTAATATGCTCCCCAGGTTTGGGCCTTCTCATTTCAATGGTTCACTATCAGGAGCACTCTATATTTTAAGGTTTAACTTCATATTGACCTATATAGGTAAATGAAAATGGAGGTTGAAATCAAACTGGGTTGGTGCTAGCTGCTTAATGCTTTAGACACTGAATCAGTTCTCTGAGGGCACCATGTTTGGTCCTCCTAGGTTCAATGGTTTACTGTAAGGAACATTTTACATTTTAAAGTTTCAGTTCATTTTGTCCTATTTTGGTAAATGGAAATGGAGCTGGAAATCTAACAGTTTCGGTGCTAGCTGCTTGAAACTTCACACTCCATCAATTTTCGGAAATCTATGGTTTGTTCTTGTGAAAGTAGGCCTAAGCTGATGCATCTAAAAACAACTTTAGTCTGAAAGTCCTTTAGGAGAAAACAGGGAAATATGCATGTACTGAAATACTCCATCAATTATTTGTTCAGATTTCTTTGATACTGTGCAGCATTTATCCCTTAGCTTTTCCCACTAGGCTGCCTAAGTTTGGATTCCTAAGGTCAAAGGTCCCAATAAAAAGTTAGGGTTAAGGGAAGGGCTAGGGTTAGAGCTAGTTTTAGGGTTAGAGTTAGTTTAATTCAAAATTCTTTGATACTTGGAAGGATTTATCTTTTAGCTAGATTTACTCTGTTCCCCAGGGTTAGGCCTTCTCGGTTCACATGTTTGCTGCCAGGAACAGTTTGTATTTAAGATTTCACTTCATTTTGACTTATACGGGTAAGTTAATGAAGGTAAAAATTAAACAGGGTTTGTGCCAGCTGCTTGAAACTTCCACACTCCATCAGTTCTCTGTAGGGACTCTGGTATGTTCCTTGTTAAAGTAGGCCTAAGCTTAAGCATGCAAAAACAACTTTATCTGAGAGCCCTTTAGGAGAAAACAGGGAAATATGCATGTACTGAAATATCTCCCATTATTATTTGGTCATATTTGTTTGATGTTGCATAGGATTCATCACTTAGCTTGCCCCACAAGGCTACACAAGTGCGGGAACACTAGGATCACTGGTTTTCTAATCATGTTATGGTTAGGGTTAGGTTTAGGGTTAGGGCTAGGGCTAGAGTTAAATGTAATGTTAGGGTGAGAGTTAGTTTTGTTCAAATTTCTTTGATACTGGGCAAGATTGATCTTTTATCTAGCCTTAGTATGCTCCCAAGGTATGGTCTTCTCAATTAAATGGTTCTCTATCATGAACACTTTGTATTTTAAGGTTTCACTTCATTTTGACCTATATGGGTAAATGGAAATGGAGGTTGAAATCAAACAAAAGGCATCCCTTCCCCAAACCTAACAGTAAACCTAATATTAAATGTAGCCTGATTCTTAGGCCTAAGCCTAACACTAATCCTAGGCCTATTCCTACCATTAATTTAGCCCTAACCCTAAACCTAACCCTAGCCCTAATACTAACTCTAACACTTGTCCTAGCCCTATTCCTAGTTCTAACCCTATCCCTTACCATAACCCAAATACTGGCCCTAACCTTAGCTCTACCACTAGCCATAGCCCTAATCCTAGAATTAACCATAACTCTAAATGCACCCCTAAGCCTAAACTCACCCTAACACTAGCAATAACACTAACGCTCATCGTAAAACTACCCTTAAATTTAGCCTTAGCCCTAAAAAAAACCAAGCCATAGTACTAACCCTAAACCTTAACCTAAACCAAATCCCAACCCTACATTTAGACCTAACCCTACCCAAATTGGAGTCCTATCCCTAACCCTAAAAAACAACCCTGACCCTGACTCTGATATTACCATTAACCATAGTTTAAAACATCACCCCAAATTTAAACCTATTTATAAAACAAGGCTTAGCCCAAAATAACCCTGAAACTAGACCTAATTGTAACCCTAGTTCTTACATTAGCTGTATCCCTAACAAGAGACCTAAGGTAACCCAAAACCTGGCCCTAATCAAAGACACAACCCTAGCTTTAACCCTAACTGTAATTCTAAACCTAGCCCTAACCCTTACCCTAAACCTAACCCTACCTTTAATCCTTGCACTAACCCTACATCAAACCCTAAACCTAGCCCTAACCCTAACCATAACCCTAGCCCTAACCCTAGCTCTAACGCTATCCATTACCCTAACCCTAACCCTAAACCTAATGCTAACCCTCAGCCTGACCCTAGCACTATTCATAACCCTAACCTATCCATTACCATAAACATAACCTCTACCCTAACCCTAACCATATCATTACCCTAACTCTAACCTTAACCCTAATGCTAACTTGAGCTCTAATCCTAAATCTTAACCTAAACCAAACCCTAACTCTGACCCTGAGCATAATAATACCCCCTCTTCTAAACGTGACATTAACCCTTATCTTAGCCCTTATACTATACCTAGCCATAAATCTATCCGAAACTATCCCTAACCATAACCCTATACCTGACATTAGCCCTAGCCCTAATGCTAGCCCTAATCCTAACACAATCCCTAGCCCTAACCCTAGGCCTAACACTACCTTTAATCCTAACCCTCAACTTAACCCTATCCCTAACCCTAATTTTAACCCTCACCTTAGCTTTAAACCTAGCTGTAACATCATACCTTACCCTAACCAAAACCCTACCCCTAACACAAGTTCTAACCCTATCCCTAATCATAAGCAAAACCATAATCCTAATGGTAACCCTAGACCTATCCCTAATCCTTAGCCTAATCAAAACCCTAACCCTATTAATAGTCCTAACCCTAGCCCTCATTCTAGCTCTAACCCTATCCCAAACCATAAACCTAACCCTGAACCTTATTCTCATCATAACAGTAACCCTAGGTCTAAACCTGACCCTAACCCAATACCAAACCCTAACACTATCCCTACCAGTAACCTTATATCTAAACTGGACCCTACCCCTAGCCCTAGACCTAAACCTAATCCTAAATCTAGCCTTAACTCTAGCCCTAGGCCTAAACAAAAACCTAGCCCTAGCCATAATAATAACCCTTAATCTAACACAAAGACTAACCCTACGCCTAGACATAGACCTAGTCCTAATTCTGGCTTTAACCTTAACTCTAACTCTAACCGGAACACTGACCCTGCATTTAACACTAAGCTGTCTCTAAACCTGACCCTAACCAAAAACCTAACACTAACAGTAGACTTAGCCTTAATGCTAACCCTACAAATATCCCTAATAATAATCCTAGCTCTTACATTACCCATAGCCCTAACCCTATGCCTTAACCTAACACAAAACCTAGAGCGAATCCTAGCCCTAAGCGTAACCCTAAGTCTAACCCTAGACCTAATCCAACCCCAATCTTAGCCTTAATCTAAACCTTACTTAATGCCTAACCCTTACCCTAAATATATACATAGAACTATTCTTAACTCTAACCATAACCCTAGCCCTAACCCTAAACTTAACCTTATCCCTAAACCTAGCTCTAAATCTACCCATTACGATAACCCTAACCCTAAAACTATTGATAACTCTAGCCATAACCCTAACCATATCCCTAACCAAAAAAAAAAAAAAAAAAAACTAATCCTAGACGTAACCGTAAACCTAACACTCAACATAGCCCTAACCCTAGCTCAAACCCTAACACATACCATAAATCTAAACCTAACCATACCTTAACCTTAACCCTAAAACTAAATCTAACCCTAACCCTAATAATAAATCCAAACCTACATCTAACCATATCCATTACCTTGCCCAAACCCTAACCCTATTCCTAGCCCTAATCCTAACCACAACCATATCCCAAAACATAGCTCTAAATCTATCCATTATCCTAACCATAACCCTAAACATAATGCTAACACTAGCCTTAACCCTAACACTACTTCTATCCCTTGCTCTAATTCTAATCTAAATCCTCAACCTAGCCCTAACACTTAATCAATCCCTACCCTTAATCTAACCATAAGAAACCCCTAAGCCTAACCCTAACCCTGACCCTAGCTCTATTCCTAAAACTAACCCTAGCTCTAACCCCACCCCTTACCCTAACCCTAA
The DNA here is from genome assembly GCF_047511675.1 of Marmota flaviventris. Taxonomy (NCBI): domain Eukaryota; kingdom Metazoa; phylum Chordata; class Mammalia; order Rodentia; family Sciuridae; genus Marmota; species Marmota flaviventris. The sequence continues at coordinate 151,425 of NW_027288071.1, forward strand.
GCATAAACCTCATGATAACCCTAGCCCTAACCCTAAAATACTCTAACCATAAGCGTAAACCTAACCCTAGACCTAAACGTAAACCTAACCCTTGCCATAGTCCTAACCCTAGCTCAAACCCTAAAAGTTACGCTAAACCTAACACTAACTGTTTTTCTAAACCTAAACCTAACCCTAACGCTAATGCGACATCTAAACCTGTTCATTACCCTAACCCTAATGACAACCCTAGACCTAACCCTAACACTAACACTAACCCTAGACCTAACCCTCAACCTAACCCTAGACTTAGCACAAATCCTAGCTCAAACCCTAACCAGTACCCTAAACCTAACCCTAACCCTAACTCTATCCTAATCCTAAACATAACCCTGGCTCTAACCCTAGTTCTAACCCTATCAATTACCCTAATGATAACTATAAACCTAATGCTAACCCTAGGCCTAACCCTAACCCTTTTTATGAAACTAAACCTAACCTGAACCCTAAACCTAACCTGAAGCCTAAAACTAACCCTATCCATTACCATAATCCTAACTGTAATCCTAACAGTAATGTGAGCCCTAACCCTAAACCTCAACCTAACCCAAAATCTGACCCTGACCATTATAATACCCCTAGATCTATACCTGAACCTTACTCTAAACCTAACTCTGACCCTAAACATAGCCATAAACCTTACCTGAAAACTATCCCTAATCATAACCCTAAACGTGATATTAGCCCTAGCCCTAATTCTTGCCATAAACCTGCCATAAACCTAACCCAAACCCTAGCCCTCATCCTAGTCCTAAACCTAGCCTTGATCCTAACCCAAACCCTAACTCTAGTCCTATTCCTAATTTTATCCCTTTCCCTATTTCTGAACCTAGATATAACCCGTCCCTTCCCCTAAATCTAACCCTAACCCTAACCATAGACATGACACTTACACTAATCCTAGATCTGATCCTAGCCCTCATTTAACCCTAACCCTAACCCTATCACTAGCACTAAGTCTAACTCTGTCTCCCTAGCCCTATACCTAGTTCTAACCCTATCCCTTACCATAACCCTAACACTTGCTCGAACCTTAGCCTTAAACTTAACCCTACTACTAACCCTAGATCTAACCATAACTCTAAATCTAACCCCAACCCTAAGTGTAAACCATCCACTGAAACTAGCCCTAACACTAGCACTAATCCTAAATCTAACCATAACCTAGTCCTAGCCCTAATCAAAACTGAGCCACAGCCCTCACTGTAACCCTTAACCTAAACCAAAACCTAACCCTGCACCTATCCCAAACCCTAGCCCTAATAACAGTCATGCCCTAAGCCTAAAACTAACCTTGACATTGACTCTGACCCTAACACTAACTCTAGCTCTCAGATCACCCTAAAAATATACCTAACCTTAAAACTAGACCTAGCCCTAACCCTAACCCTAACCCTAAAAGTAGCCCTAATCATAACCCTACTTCATACATTAGTGTTAGCCCTAATCCTAGCCCTAGCCTAACCCAATACGTAGCCCCAATTTGAGCTCTATGCTTCGTTTTAACCCTAACCCTAACCCTGGCCCTAACCATTACCCTAAACCTAGCCCTAACACTAAAACTTGCCCTAAACCTAAACCTCACCCTAGCCTTAATCCTAACCATAATCCTAGCCCTAACCCTAGTTCTCACCATATCCATTCCCTAACCATAACCATAACCCTAATGCTAACCCTAGGATAGCCCTAACCCTATCTCTAACACTAACTTTATCCATTACCCTAAACCTAAACTGAACCCTAAACCTAACCATATCCATTACCCTAATCGTAACCCTAACTCAAATTCTAAACATCTCTAAACATCACCCTAACATAAAATTAATTCTAACACTAGACCTAGCCTTAACCCTAATATTAAAACTAGCATTAATCATAACCCTAGTTAGTACATTAGTAGTTGTCCTAAACCTAGCCCTAACTCTAACACAAATCCTACCCCTAATCCGAGCTCTAACACTAGCTTTAACCCTAATCTTAACCCTAACACTAGCCCTAAAACTAACCCTAACCCTAGCTCTAACCTAACACTTACCCTAAGCCAAACCCTAACCCAAATGCTAACCATAGTCCTAACCGTAATCCTCAGCCTAACTTAAACTCTGTCTTACTAGTCTTAACCCTAGCCCTCATATTAGCTTTAATCCTAAGCTTGACTCTCATCTGATCCTAACAGTAACCCCAAGTCCAAACCTGACCCTAAACCTAAACCAAACCCTAACACTAGACCTACCAGTAATCTTATAACTATACTTAAGCCTGACACTAGACCTAGACCCAAAGCTAATCCTAAATATAGCTATAACTCTACCCCTAGACCTAAACAAAAACCTAGCACTAGCCCTAACAATAACCCTTAACCTAAACCAAACACTTACCCTATCCCTCGACCTAAACCTAGTCCTAATTCTGGCTCTAACCCTAACCCTAATCCTATCCCAAACACTGACCCTGATTCTAACACTAAAACTAACACTGACTAACACTGATTTAAACCTAATTTTAACACTAAAACTAGAGTTAAACTAGACCTAGACATAACCCTAACCCTAAAACTAGTCCTAAACACAACCCTAGCTCTTATATTACCCATAGTACTAACCATAGCTCTAAACCTAACACAAAACCTAGCCCTAATCCTAGGCTTAAACTTAGCTCTAAGCATAAACCTAAGCATAACCCTAGCCGTAACCCTAACCGTAAACCTAACCCTCGCCTTAGACCTAACAATCTCAAAGCCTAACCCTAACACTAAACATAACCCTAACCCTAGCCCTAATTCTAACATTAACCATAGCCCGAACATTAGCTCTAACCATATACATTACCCTAACCCTAACACTAACCCTAATTAAAACCCTATCTCTAACACTAAACCTAACTCTAACCATAAATGTAAACTTAGACATAAACCTAAACCTAACACTCGCCCTAGCCCTAACCCTAGCTCAAAAACTAAACCTTACCCTAACCTAACCATAACCCTAGCCCTAAACCTAACACTAACCCTAACCCTAACACTTATCCTAAACTGAACCATAGCCCTATCCCTAAACCTAACCCTAATCCTAGACTTAATTCAAACCATAACCTAGCCTTAACATTAGCTCTAAACCTATCCATTACACTAAACATAACCCTAACCCTAATTCTTACCCTAACCCGTTTGCTAAATCTAACCCATCCATTACCCTAAACCTTAACTGAAACCTAAACTAAACCCTATCCATTACCCTAACTCTAAACCTAACCCTAACTCTAATTTGAGCTCTAACCCTAAACATAAAATAAACCAAATGCTAACCCTGACCCTAACCCTAATAATAACCCTAGCTCTTAAAGCTGACCTTTAAACTAAAACTAACCCTTACACTAGACCTAGCCATAACCTAACCATAAAACTATCCTTAAACGTAACCCTTGACCTGATATTAGCCCTAGCCCAAGTCCTAGCCATAACCCTATCAAAAAACATACCCCTCATCCTAGCCCTAATGCTAGCCTTAATCCTAAATCAACCATAACCCTAGGCCAAATGCTAATTTTAACCCTAACCCTAGCCCTAAATCTAGGTATAACCCCACCCATTCCCCTAAACATAACCCTAACCCCAATGTTAACCCTAACCCTAGCCCAAACCTGGGCCTAACTCTAACACTAACCCTACACCTAAACCTAGCTATAACCCCACCCATTCCCCTAAAGTTAACCCTAACCCCAATGCTAACCCTACCCTAGCCCAAAACCTAGGCCTAATGCTAACACTAACCCTACCCCTAATACTAGCACTAATTTATCCCTAAACCTAATCGTAACCCTAAACCACTAACTCTAATTCTCACCCTAGCCATATCCTTAGTTCTCACCATAATCCTTATGTAACCCTAATGCTAGCCATCACTCTAGCCCAAGCCCTAACCCTAGATCTAACCCTAAATCTAAATCTAACCCTAACCCTAAGCCTAAACTTTACCCTAACACTAGCTCTAACCCTGATGCTAAACCAAAATATAGCCCTAACCCTAGCCTTAGCCCTAAAACAAAACCGAGCCATAGCCCTACCCCTAACCCTTAACCTAAACCAAAGCCTAACCCTACACCTAGCTTTAACCTTAGCCTTAATTCGAATCCTAAATATAACCCTAAAACTAACCCTTACCCTTACACTGACCATAACAATAACCCTTGCTCTAAACATCACCCTAACCATAAACCTAACAATAACACTAGTCCTAGCTTTAACCCTAACCCTAAAACAAGAAAAATTGTAACACTAGTTCATACATTAACTATAGCCCTAACCCTAGATCTATCAATTACTCTAAACAAACCCTAATTCTAATGCTAACTCTAGGTCTAAATCTAACCCTATCCCTAACCATAACCCTATCCATTATGCCAAACCTAACCTGAACCCTAAACCCTAGGCCTAATGCTACCACTAACACTACCCCTAATAATAGCACTAATTTATCCCTAAACCTAACCCTCTAATTAGCCTAATTCAAACCCTAATGCTAATTCGAGCCCTAAACCTAAACCCTAACCTAAACAAAACCCTAAAACTGACACTGACCCTAATAATATCCTTAGCTCTAAATTTGACCCTAACCCTAAACCTAACACTTATACTAAACATAGCCATAAACCTAACCCTAAAACTCACACTAGCTCTAACCCCATCGCTTACACTAAACCTAAGCCTAAAACTAACTCAAGGCCTAAACATAACCATAAACTTAGCCATATTCCTAGCCCTAATCAAGCCCTATACATAACCCAAACCCTAAGCCTAGCCCTAAGACTAACTCTCACTTTTGCCCTAGCCCTAAGCCTAACTCTAGCCCTATCCCTTACATTAACCCTAATCCTAGCCATAAACCTAGATGTAACTTTAGCCCTATCCTTAGCCCTAGACCTAACCCTAGATCTAATCCTAACTCTAAATCTAACTCTAACCCTAAGCCTAAAACTAACCCTAAAAATAGCCCTAAACCTAACACTAATCCTAAATCTAGCCCTAACCATAGACCAAGCTTTAAATCAAAACCAAGCCATAGCCCTAACTTTAAAACTTAACCTAAACCAAAACCTAACCCTACACCTAGCCCTAACCCTAGCCCTAATTCTAGTCCAAAACCTAACCCTAAAACTTACCCTGACCTTGAATTTGACCCTTACACTAACCCTAGCTCTAAACATCAACCTAACACTAAACCTAACCAAACAATAGACCTAGTCCTAACCCTAATCCTATAACTAGCCCAAATCGTAACACTAGTCCATACATTGACTGTAACTTTAAACCTAACCCTAATCCTAACCAAAACCTAGCCCTAAACCGAGACCTAACCCTAGCTTTAACACTAAATCTAACCCTAACAGTAGCCCTAACCCTAACCCTAAACATAGCCCTAACCCTAGCTCTAACCCTATACCTTACCCTAAGTTAACCCTAACTGCAATGCCAACACTAGTCTTAACCCTAATCCTTAGTTTAACCCAAACCATAATCCTATTACTCCTCCTAACCTTAGCCCTCATTCTAGCTCTAATCATAACCCAAACCTGACACTTATTCTGACCCTAACTGTAACCTTAGGTCTAAACCTGACCCTAACTCTAAACTGAACCCTAACACTAGCACTAGCAATAAACCTATACCTAAACCTAACCCTAACACTAGCCCTCACCCTAACCCTAACCCTAGCACTAATCCTATCCCTTACCCTAAGCCAAACCCTAACCCTAATGGTAAACCTAGTCCTAACCCTAATCCTTAGCCTAATACAAATCCTAACTCTATAACTAGTCCTAACCCTAGCCATCATTCTAGTTATAACCATAACCAAACACTAACCATAACCTTGACCCTTATTCTGACCCTAATCCTAAACCAAACCCTAACACTAGCCCTACCCATAAACCTATACCTAAACCTAACCCTAACACTAGCCCTAGATAACACCTAATCCTAAATCTAGCCATATCTCTCACCCAAGACCTAAGAAAACCCTAGCCGTAGCCCTAATGATAACCCTTAACCTAACCCAAACAGTAACCCTACCTCTAGACCTAACCAATTCTAATTTAGGCTCTAAACGTAACCCTAACCCTAATCCAAACACAGATCCCGACACTAACACTAACCTTAGCTTTAAAATTGACCCTAACCAAAACCTAAACCTAACACTAGACCTAGCCATAACCCTAAACATAAGCCTAGCCCTTATAAAACCATAACAATAACCCTAGCTCTAAACCTAACATAAAACCTAGCCCTACTCCTAGGCCTAAACCTAGCCCTAACAATAACCTTAAGCCTAACCCTATCCCTCGCGCTAACCCTAACCCGCACCTTAGGGCTAACCCTAGATAAAACCCTAACCCTAACCCTTAATATAAACTTAGCACTATCCGTAAACCAAATGCTAACCCTAGCCCTAATCATAATGTTAATACTAGCCCTAATACTATCTCTAAAATTATCCGTTACCATAAACCTAACCCTAAACCTAATGATAACCCTAGCTCTAACCTAATCCTAGACCTAATTATAAACCTAACCCTCGTCATAGCCCTAACCCTAGATCAAACCCTAAACTATACTCTAACCCCAACCCTAGCCCAAACCCTAACACTAACCATAAACCTAAACTACCCCTACCCCTAACCCTACATCCAACCCTATCCATTAACCTAACTCTAAAGATAACCTTAGCATTAACCCTTACACTAACCATAAACTTAAAACTACCCCTAACCCTAACTCAACATCTAACCCTGTTCATTAACCTAACTCTAAAGGTAATCTTAGCCCTAGCCCTAACACTAACCCTAACCTTAACCATAAATCTAAACCTAATTCTCACCCTAGCACTAACCCTAGCTCAAAACCTAACCCGTACCCTAAACCTAACCCAAAACCTAACCCTAGCACTAGTCATAACCCTAACCATAACTCTAGCCATAAACCTAACCAAAACCCTAGCCCTAATCCTAACCCAAACCCTAGCCCTAACCCTAGTTCTAACACTATCCATTACCCTAACAATAACCATAACCCAAATGCTAACCCTAGGCCTAACCCTAACCCTATCACTAACCCTAACCATACACATTACCCTAATCTTAACCTGAATCCTAAACCTAAACCTTTCCATTACTCTAAACGTAACTCTAACCCTAACACTAATTTGAGCCCTAACCATAAAACTTAACCTAACCCATAACCAAAACCTGACGCTGACCCTAAAAACACCTAATTGTAAACCTGATCCTTACCCTAAACATAACCCTTATACAAGACTAGCCATGAACCTAACCCTATAACTATCCCTAGCCATAACCCTAAACCTGACATTATCCCTATCCCTGAAATTTGCCCTAACACTAAGAAAATATCTAGCCCTCATCCTAACACCAAATCTAGCCTTAATCCTAACCCAATCCTAACCCTATTCCTAAACCTAATTCTAATCATTGCCCTAGCCCTAAACCTAGCAATAAACCCATCTCTTCCCCTAAACCTAACACTAAACCTAACCCTAAACATAGCCCTAACATTAGGCCTAACCCTAACACTAATTCTAGACCTATTCCTAGGCCTAGTTTAGCCCTAACCCTAACCCTAAATCTAGCCTTAAGACTAAATCTAACTCTCGCTTAGCCCTATTTCTAGTTCTAACCCAATACTTTACCATAACTCAAACACTAGAAATAAATTTAGCCCTAACCCTAGCCATAGCCCTAAACCTAGAATTAACCATAACTCTAAATGTACCCCTAAGTTTAAACTCACCCTATCACTAGCAATAACACTAACATTAATTGTAAAACTACCCTTAACTTTAGCCTTAGCCCTATAATTTAACCGAGCTATAGCACTAACCCTGAACCTTAACCTAAACCAAATCCTAACCCAACATCTAGCCCTAAGCCAATCCTAAAAATAGCTATAACTCCAGCCCTAGATCTAAACAAAAACCTAGCCATAGCCCTCACAATAACCCTTAACCTAAACCAAACACTAACCCTACGCCTAGACCTAAACCTAGTCCTAATTCTGGCTATAACCCTAACCCTAACCCTATCCCGAGCACTGACCCTTACACTAACACTAGACCAAGCTGAAAACCAGACCCTAACCCAAAACCTAGACCTAAAACTAGACCTAGCCATAATCCTAAACCTAAAGCTAGCCCTAAAGATAACTTTAGCTCTTACATTACCAATAGTTCTACCCTTAGCCCTAAACCTAACATAAAACCTAGCACTAATCCTAGGCCTAAACTTTATCCTAAGCATATTCTTTACCCTAATCATAGCCCTAACCCTAAACATATGCCTTAGACCTAACCCTAGCTCAAAGAAAACCCTTTCACTAAACAACACTAGCCCCATCCTAAACCCTAACCCTAATCCTAGCTCTAATCCTAAATTTAATCCTAGCCCAAAATTTAGCTCTAAGCCTATCCATTACCCTTACACTAACCTAATTATGACCCTATCCCTAACACTAAACCTAACGTTAAACACAATATGACCCTAGACCTAACCCAAAACCTACCCTTGCAATAGCCCTAAAGTTAGATGAAACATTAAGCCTTACACTAAACCTAATCCTAACATTAGCCCTAACCCATACCCTAACCCTAACCCTAACCCTACCTCTAATATTATACATTACCCTAAACTTAACCCTAACCCTAATTAAAACCCTAGCCATAACCCTAACCCTAAAAAAAAAACATAACCTTAAATATAACCCTAGACCTAAACTTAAACCTAACCCTCAGCCTAGCTCTAACCCTAGCTCAAACACTAACCTTTATTCTAACCTAACCATAACCCTAGCCCAAACACTAACACTTATCAAAACCCTAATACTTACCTTAAACAAAAACCTAGCCCTATCCCTAAACCTAACCCTAATCCTAGAGTTAATCCAAACAATAACCTAGCCCTAACCCGAGCGCTAAACCTATCCATTACACTAAACATAACCCTAACCCTAATGCTAACCCTAACCCTATCAATAAACCTAACCCATTTTTATGCTAAACCTTAACTGAAATCTAAACCTAAGCATATCCATTACCCTAACCCTAAACCTAAACCTACCTCTAACTTAAGCCTTAACTGTAAACTTTAACCTAAACCAAATGTCAACCCTGAATCTAACAATAATAAAACCCCTAGCTCTAAATCTGAGCCTTACACTAAATGTAACTCTTACACTAGAACTAGGCATAACCTAATCCTAAAACTATCCCTAACCATAACCATAGACCTGATATTAGTCCTAGTCCTAGTCCTAGCCCTAACAGAAACCCTAGCCATAATTCTAGCCCTCAACCTACCTTAATCCCACCCTAAAATTAACCCTAACCCTAATCCTAATTCTAACCCTCATCCTAGACCTAAAGCTAGCTATAACAGCACCAATTCCCCTAAACTTAACCTTGACCCCAATGCTAACCCTAAATCTAGCCCTACTCCTAGGCCGAACCCTAACACTAACCCTAGCTCTAATCCTAGCACTAATTTAGCTATAACCCTAATCCTAACCTAAGCCTGGTACTAAGTCTAAAACTAACTCTCTTCCTAGACATATCCCTAGTTCTAACACTATCCCTTCTGGAACCCTAACCTAAAACTAACCCTAGTACTAGATCTAACCCTAAATCTAAACCTAACCCTAACCCTAATCCTAAACCTCATCCTAACACCAGCTCTAACTCTAACACCAATCCAAAATCTAGCCCTAACACTAGCCCTAGCCCTAAAACAAAACCAAGCCATAGCCCTAACCCTAAACCTTAATTTAAACCAAACCCTAACCCTATATCTAGCCCTAACTTTAGCCCTAATTCGAATCCTAACCCTAACCCTAAAACTAACCCTTATGCTGACTCTGACCCTAACACTAAACCTAGCCCTATACATCGCCCTCATCCTAAACCTATGCTTCGCATGCTTCATCAGAGGGCTACATTCACAAGGAACAAATCAGAGAGTGACCACAGAGAACTGATTGAGTGTGTGAGGTTTCAAGCAGCTAACACCAACACTGTTTGTTATCCAGCTCCATTTCCAATTACACATATAAGTCAACGTGAAGTGAAACCTTAAAACACAAACTGTTCTTGACAGCGAACCATGAACTGAGAAGGCCCAAACATGGGAAATAGAGTAAGGCTAGGTAAAAGATGAATCCTCCATGGTATCAAATAAATTTGAACAAAACTAACACTAACCCCAACACTAATTCTAACTGTAGCCATAAACATACAATGAACCCTAACTCTAACCTGTTTAGAGAACCTTTGATCATAGAAAACCTAGTAGGGCAAGGTAACAGATGAATCCTGCCCAGTATAAAAAATAATCTGACAAAATAATTGGGGGAGGTGTTTCAGTACATGCCTATTTCCCCTGTTTTTTTTTTTTTTTCCCTAAAGTGCTTTTGAATAATGTACTTTTCTTTGCCATAGCTTTGGAAAACTTTCACTAGGAAGAAACCAGAGAGTGCCCACAGAGAACTCATTGAGTGTGTGAAATTTCAAGCAGCTAGCACCAACCCTGTTTGATTACCAGCTCTATATCCATTTACCCATATAGGACAACTTGAAGTGAAACTTTAAAATACAAAGTGTTCCTGACAGTGAACAATTGAAATTAGAAGGCTCAAAACTGGGGAACATAATAAGGCTAGATAAAAGAGAAATCCTGCCCAGTATTAAAGAAATTTGAACAAAAATAACTCTAACCCTAACACTAGTTCTAACTCTAGTCCTAACTCTAACACTAACCCTAAACCTATCCTGTTTATAGAGCTCTGATCATACAAGTCCCAAACTTGGGGAACCCAGTGCAGCAAGCTAGCAGATTAATCCTGTGCAGTATCAAATAAATCTGATCAAATAATTAGGGGGATATAGTTCAGGACATGCATATTTTCCTGATTTCTCATAAAGTGCTCTTGGATAAAGTTGTTTTTGCATGCTTGTGCTTAGAGCTACTTTCACAAGGAAGAAATCACAGAGTGACCACAGAGAACAGATTGAGTGTATGAAGTTTCAAGCAGTTATCACAAACACTCTTTGATTTCTAGCTCCATTTCCATTTACCTGTATAGGTTCAAATGAATTGAAACCTTAAAACTCAAATTGTTCCTGACAGTGAACCTTGAACCAAGAAGGTCCAAAACTGGTGAACATAGTAAGGCTAGGTAAAAGATGACTCCTGCCCAATATCAAAGAAATTTGAACAAAACTAACTCTAACCCTAACACTCGCTCTAACACTAGCCCTAATCCCTAACCCTAAAACTAACACTAACCTATTTAGAGAATCTTTCATCATAGAAGTTCCAATCTTGTGGAGATTAGTGGGGCAAGCTAACAGATGAATCCTGTGCAGTATCAAAGAAATCTGACCAAATGACTGGGGGAGATAGTTCAGTATATGCATATTTTTCTGTTGTCTCCTAAAGTGCTCTCAGATAAAGTTTTTTTTTTTTTTTTTTTTTTTTTTTTTTTGCATGCTTCAGCTTTGGGATACTTTCACAAGGAAGAAATCAGAGAGTACCAACAGGGAATTAATTGACTGAATTTTCAAGCAGCTAGCACTAGCACTTTTAGATTTTGAACTCCATTTCCATTTACCCATAGAGATCAAAATGAAGTGAACCCTTAAAATGTACAGTGTTCCTGACAGTGAACACTTGAATTGAGAAGGTCCAAAACTGGGGAACTTAACAAGGGTAAGGAAAAGATGAATACTGCCAAGTATCAAATAAATTTGAACAAATCTAACTGTAACTCTAATGCTATATTTGACTCTATCCCCAAATCTAACACTAAACTGCTTAGAGAAACTATGATCATAGAAGTCCCAAAATTGTGGATCCTATGGGACAAGCTACTAGATGAATCCTGCACAGTATCAAAGAAATATGACGAAATAATTGGGGAAGGTGTTTCAATATATTCATATTTCCCTCTTTTCTCCTAAAGAGCTCTTGGTTAAACTTGCTTTGCAAGCTTCAACTTAGAGCTACACTTACAAGGAACAAACCAGAGAGTGCCCATAGAAAATTTATTGATTGTGTGCAGTTTAAGAAGCTAGCATCAACCCTGTTTGATTTCTACCTCCAATTCCATTTAGGTCAAAATGAAGTGAAACCTTAAAATAGTAACTGTTCCTGAAACCAAACCATTGAATCTTGAAGGCACAAACTTGGAGAGCCTACTAAGGCTAGGTCAAGGATGAATCCTGTACAGTATCAGAGTAATCCAACCAAAAAAATTCAAAACTTTTTCAGTACATGTGTATTCTGCTGGCTCCTAAAACACTCAGAGATAAAGCTGTTTCTTTCTACTTCAGCTTAGGGCTACTTCCACAGGAAACAAACCAGAGAATCCTTACTGAGAACTGATTGAGTGTGTGATGATTCAAGCAGCTAGCCCAAACCCTGTTTGATTTCCAGCTTCATTTCCATTCACTCCCATAGGGCCAAAAGAAGAGAAACATGAAAATTAAAACTGTTCTTGAAAGCAAACCCTTTTTGTAGGAGGCCCAAGCATTTGGAGTATAGTCAAAATAGGAAAAAGATGAATTCTGCAGAGTATCATAGAAATTTGAAAACAAAACTAACTCTAACCCTAACACTAGGTCTAAACCTAGTCCATGCTTCTTCTTAGGGCTACTTTCAGAAAGAGAATGCCTATAGAGAACTGATTGAGTGTGTGAGGTTTGAAGTAGCAAGCACCAACCCTCTTTGATTTCCAGTTTCATTTCCATTTACCCTCATAGGTCAAAATAAATTGAAAACTTAAAATACCAACTGTTCCAGACAGCTAACCCTTGACCCAAGAGGCCCAAACCTAGCGAATATAGTAAGGCTATGTAAAAGCTAAATCCTGCCCAGTATCAAAGAAATTAGAACAAAACTAAATCTAACAAAACACTAGCTGTAAACCTAGCCCTAACCTAATACTAAACCTAACCTAACCTCTTCAGAGAACTGTTGATCATTGTAGTACCCAAATAAAGGAGCCTAGTGGGGCAAGCTAACAGATAAATCTTGCACAGTATCAAAGAAATCTGACCAAGTAAGTGGGGGAGGTATTTAGTACATTCATATTTCCCTGTTTTCTCCTAATGTGCTCTTGGTTAAATTACTTTTTCATGCTGCAGTTTATGGTACTTTCACAAGGAACAAACCAGAGAGTGCCCACAGAGAGCTGATTGAGTGTGTGAAGTTTCAAGAGCAAGTAATAACCCTGTTTGATTTGCAGCTCCATTTTCATTCACATCTATAGACATAATAAGGTGATACCTAAAAATTCAAACTGTTCCTAACAGTGAACCGGCAAACCTTGAAGGCCCAAACATGGGGATCCTACTAAGGCTAGGAAAAGGATGAATCCTATACTGTATTAAAGCAATCAAGCAAAAAAAGAAGTAGAAGCTTGCTCCTAAAGTGCTCACAGAGAAAGCTGTTTCTTTCTACTTCAGATTTGGGCTACTTCCACAAGAAACAAACAAGAGAATGCACACTGAGAACTGATTGAGTGTGTGAAGTTTCAAGCAGCTAGCACAAACCCTGTTTGAGTTCCAGCTCCATCTCCATTCACCCCTATAAGACAAAATGAAATGAAACATGAAAACTAAAAGTGCTCCTGAGAGCAACTCCTTTTACCTAGGAGACCCAAACATGGGGAGTATACTAAGAATAGGAAGAAGATGAATCTTGCCCAGTATCAAAAAAGATGAAAAAGTAACTCTAACCCTAACACTAGCTCTAACCCTTGCCCTAACTCTAACCATATCTGTAACCCTAACCTGTGAAGAAAACCTTTGATCATAAAATTTCATATTTGGGGAGACTAGTGGGGCAAGCTTACAGATGAATTCTGCACAGTATCAAAAAAATCTGACAAAATAATTGGGGGTGGTATTTCACTACATGCATATTGCCCTGTTTTCTCCCAAAGTGATCTTGGATAAATTTGTTTTGCATGCTTCATCTTACAACTACTTTCACAAGGAAGAAACCAGAGAGAGCCCAAAGACAACTGATTGAGTATGTGAAGTTTCAACCAGCTAGCACCAATCCTCTGATTTCTATCTCCATTTGCATTTACCCATATAGGTCAAAATGAAGTGAGACATTAAAAACAAACTATTCCCGACAGCGAACCATTAAACAAAGAAGGCCCAAAACTGGGGCATATAATAAGGCTATGTAAAAGATGAATTATTCCCAGTATCAGAGAAATTTGAACAAAACAAACTCTAACACTAACACTATCTCTAATGCTAGCCCTAACACTAACTGTAACCTTAACCCTAACCTGTTTAGATAACCTTTGATCATAGAAGTCGCAAAGTTCTGAAGCCTAGTGGGGCAAGCTAATAGATAAAAGATGCACAGTATCAAAGAAATCTGATCAAATAATTGCGGGCGGTAGTTCATTACATGCTTATTTCCCTGTTGTCTCCTAAAGTGCTCTCGGATAAAGTTGTTTTTGCATGCTTCTCCTTTGCCTATATTCAATAGAAAGAAAGCAGAGAGTGCTTGCAGAGGACGAATTGAGTGTGTGATGTATCAAGCAGCTAGTACTAACCCTGTTTGATTTCCAGCTTCATTGGCATTCACACCTATAGGCCATAATGAAGTGACACCTAAAAATTCAAACTGTTCCTGACAGTGAACTGTTGAAATTAAAGGCCCCAAACTAGGGATCCTAGTAAGGCTAGGTAAAGGATAAATCCTGTACAGTATCAAAGTAATTTGACCAAAAAATATTGAAGATTGCTCCTAAAGCACTCACAGATGAAGCTATTTCTTTCTATTTCAGCATAGGACTACTTCCACAAGAAACAACCAGAAAATGCACACTGAGAACTAATTGAGTGTGTGAAGTTTCAAGCAAACTTTCAATCCAACTCTGTTTGATTCCAAGCTCTATTTCCATTTACCCATATAGGTCAAAATGAAGTGAAACCTTAAAATACAAACTGTTCCTATCAGGTAACCACTGAACCCAGAAGGCCCAAACCTGGGGAGAATAGTAAGGCTAGGGAAAAGTTTAATCCCGCCCAGCCTCAAAGAAATTTGAAGAAAAATAACTCTAACACTAGCTCTAAACCTAACCCTAACCCTAACCATAACTCTAACCGTTACCTGTATAGAAAAAGCATTGATCCTAGATGTCCCAAACTTTGGGAGCCTAGTGGGGTAAGTTAAAGATGAATACTGCACAGTATCAAAGAAATCTGATCAAATTATTGGGAGACTTATTTCAATACATACATATTTCTCTGTTTTCTCCTTAAGGGCTAAGATACACTTGCTTTTGCATGCTTCAGCTTTGGCCTACCTTCAAAAGAAAGAAACCAGAGAATGCCCACTGAGAACTGATTTGTGAAGTTTCAATCACCTCCTACCAACCCTGTTTGATTTCCAGCTCAATTTTCATTCACATCAATAAGCCATAATAAAGGAAAATCTTAAAATACAAACTGTTCCTGACAGCAAACCATTGGACTGAGAATGCCCAAACCTGTGGAGCATAGCAAGGCTAAGTAAAAGATGAATCTTGCCCAACATCATAGAAATTTGAAGAAAACTAGGGCCACGCTGGAGTTCTCTGTGCAGATGGAAGGCTCGGCTGTGTGGTTGCTCTCAGCACAGTGGGAAGTTGGAAGTCTCGGCCGAGCATAAGATCTCTGCATAGATGGAAGTGTCGTGCATGAGCTCTCTGCACAGAAGGAAGTCTCGAATGCGCATGTGTTCTCAGCTCAGATGGAAGTCTCAGCCACACGTGAGCTCTTGGTGCAGATGGAAGTTTTGACTGTGGGTTCGCTCTTGGTTCAGAGGGAAGTCTCGGCCATGCAGGCACTCTCAGTGCAGAATGGTAGGTAGCACAGAACACAGAGGCTTTGCTTGTGGGTCACCAGACCAAGCTCTTGACACAGCCAAATGTCACCCCAGAACCACCCACCTCACCAAACACCCTACACAGGTAACAGATGGAATCTATCTTGGAAAATTTTACTCACCATCTATCGGTGGCCGTGGCTACCAGGTCAGTTCTGCAGCTGCTCAGGTACCTGGTTTCCAACTCCCCTACCTCCAACTGTGATAACTCAAGATTTTTCTCACACGCTTTTGGGGAGGGGCGTAGCTATCAATTCAGAACAGCAACTGTAGAGGTACCTGTTTTCCAACTCAGAGACTAAGAGTAGGGAGGCTCCAGGTAGAAGCTCAAGCCCTCTCAAACTGGCTACCTCCACCACTCTTAGCCCAGAGACTCAAGCTAGGAATAGACAACTCCACCTACTGGAAGAAAACAGAGTTCTGAGAGACTTTTATATTCTTGCTCTTCTCATCTATTCTCCTATACCCTTCCCCATCTGGCCCTCACAATCTCAACATATGTGAAAACAAGAACTTTGCATGAAATTGGACTTTAAGAACTGAATCACAAGAATAGTATAATATAGAGGAATTGCATAGGCCCACCTCACCTCCTGTTTATTTTCTCTTATGTTCATTCTCCCTCTCTTTCTTTCTTTCCTTGTTATTTTTTGTACTTTTTGACTCCTCCCTCTATCCCACTTTCAACCTCCTAACTTTTACTATTTATACATAGGGTAATTTTATGAATACAGATAAGGAATTTGAATTTATACATTCTTACATAAATTTCCCCTGTCTAATCATTACAGTTCTCCTCCAATTTGCTAAGATAGATTAATCTCATACCCTCACTCCTTTCCCCCTTAACATAGCATCCTACCCTTGACCATCAGTTCTCTATATACCACCAGAAATGGTATGCCTTTTATTAAACTAATGACTATATTCTAAATAATAATTGAAGGAAACATCTGTAGACATAGTATCTAAATATAAATGTACTTATAATGGTTAGGCTTAGGCTTCGGGATAGGGTTAGATTTAGAGTTAGTATTTGATCTATGGTTAGGGCTAGGACTAAGGATAGGGCAAGGCTTAGGACTAGGGTTAGGGCTAGGGTTAGGGTTATGGTAAGGAATAGGGTTAGAACTAGTGACAAGGCTAGTGTGAGAGTTAGAGTTAGTCTTAGGGCTAGGGCTAGGGTTATGAATAGGGATAGGGCTAAATTAGGGCTAGGGTTAGTGTTAGGTTTAGACCTCAGGTTAGGGTTAGAGTTAGGGTAACATGTATGGTAAGGGAGTGGGTTATAGCTAGGTTGAAGGCTATGGCGTGGGTTAGTATTAGGGTTAGGGCTAGGGTTAGGTTTAGAGATACGATTAAGGCTAGGATTAGGGCTAGAATGAAGGCTAGTGTTTGTGTTAGGGTTAGGGCTAGTGTTAGGGCTAGGGCTAATCCCAGGTGTAGGATTACAATTAGGGATAGATTTAGTTTTAGATTTATGGCTTGGTCCAGTGTAAGGGTTAGGATTAAATTAAGGGTCAGGTTTAGAGCTAGGGTTATTATTAGGGTCAGGTTCAAATTTAGGGTTTGGTTTAGGTTAGAGGTAAGGTTTAGGGTTCAAATAAGCATTAAGTTTAGTGTTAGGGTTAATGACAGGGTTAGGTTTAGGGTTTATATGTGGTATAGTGTAATGGATAGGGTTAAGTTTAGGCCTAATGTTTCACATAAGGGTTAGGGTTAGCATTAGGGTAATGGATGGGGTTAGGCCTAAGATTAGGGCTAGGGATATGTATAGGATTAGGGCTTTTTTGGGGGTTAGGGTTAGGTTTATGTTTAGGGTTAAAACTAGGTTTTGCACTCAAACTAAGGCTAGGTTTTGGGTTAGGTTAGGGCTAGGGTTGAGGCTAAGGGTAATGTATGAAGTAGGGTTATAATTAGCGCTAGTTATATGGTTAGGGTTAGGGCTAGGTCCAGTGTTAGGGTTAGGTTTATGGTTATGACAATATTTAGAGCTAGAGTTAGTGTTAGGGTCAGAGTCAGTGTCTGGATTACTTTTCAGGTTAGACTTAGGACTAGAATTAGAGATAGGTATAGCGCTAGGTGTAAGGTTAGGGTTTTGTTTAGGTTAAGGGTTAATGTTAGGGCTATGACTCAGTTTTGTTTTAGGGCTATGAGTAGTGTTAGAGCTTGTTTTGGATTAGTGTTAGGGTTAGGGTTAGTGTTAGTGTGAAGTTTAGGCTTAGGTTTAGGGTTAGATTTAGAGTTAGGTTTAGACCTAGGGTTTTAGCTAGGGCTAAGGATAGGGCGATGGTTAGGGCTAAGTTTATGGGTAGGTTTAGGGTGACGGTTGCTGCAGTCTGGCTGGGCACAATCAGGAGCCACTTGTCAAAAGAAACTAACTTTATTTTTAGAACCACACACGCCAAACAAAACAGCCTCTCAGGAAAAACCCTCAGATCCCCAACTGCCACCACCGGCTTCCCACAAGCCTCTCTCTCCAACACAAGCCTCTCTCCACCTCCCACAATCCTCCTGCTCTTGAGGCTGATTTGCTGGGTCACGTGGGCAGAGCCAAAAAAGTCCCCCAATGAGCAGCTCCGTGGTCTGAAAGGGCAGGGAAACAGCCCAATGAGCATCACCGCAGAGGAGCCAATCAGCTAGATGTGGCTGGAGCCGCTGTGAGCCAATCATCAGCTGGCAGCTGGAAGTTTGCTGGCAGCTGGAAGTTTGCTGGGGCCCCTTCGGCTGTGGCTCTCAATATCTCCCCCTCTCTGTTTAAACAAAAAGCATGTGGCTTAGGGAACATGCCTGCCTTAGGTTGCCCAATAGTACATATGGTCCTTACCCATTAGGTTGGTACCATTGCAATTGGATCTTACCCGTCACTGACTACCGGTCCAGTATACAGCCACACCTGTGGAGAGGTCTTTGTACCAGCAGGGGAGTGATGTTCTTTGCCTCACCTCTGTTGGCCCCCAAATTTTAGCTGGACGATCATGACAAGCAGAAGGGAGGAAGATACACCAAGCCAAGAAGGCTCCTTTTGGAAAAATTGTACCACCGATGACATCATCAGCAAAAATATCCCAACACTACCACAAGTCGCTGCACCAACAGATAGTTCACAATGCATACAGGTGAGTTCACAATGTGTCCAGGCAAGTTCTGCAAGCAGTTCAGTGATGGCTATTGCAGAAGCTGTAGATTGGTTTTATCTTTGACTTCACCAGCACTGAGATGAAGATAGGAATTCTGGCAATAATGGCTAAAGAAAAAAATTATGTAACATTACAGAAGGCAGTAAAAGAAAACAATTTTCTTAACAATTTACATTGTCTTCACCAGCACTGGGGTGAAGATAGGAATTCTGGCAATAATGGCTAAAGAAAAAATTATGTAACATTACAGAAGGCACTAAAAGAAAACAAATTTCTTAACAATTTACATTGTCTTCACTGGCACTGGGATGAAGATAGGAATTCTTAAATATAATGAAAAGGAAAGGTGAAAGTAAACAAACAGATCCGTTAACCTCCTTTTGTGCACATATTAAAACAATCCTAAACAGTTGTTTACCCAATTTAAATTAAACCATTTAAATCACGTGAATATATAAAAAAAATTGGGTCCATTTTTTCATGAGCACTCATCATATATGATATATGGACATACGTACATTCAAACATATAACAC
This sequence comes from Marmota flaviventris, assembly GCF_047511675.1. NCBI lineage: Eukaryota > Metazoa > Chordata > Mammalia > Rodentia > Sciuridae > Marmota > Marmota flaviventris. The sequence goes on from NW_027288071.1 coordinate 171,090, forward strand.
AAAACACAAGTGTGCATACATAATATAATACATACAACACATAACCTAATAGTAAAGGCCTTATAACTTTTTACAGGTGAAATCTCCATTGCAATGTTTAAAAACTCTATAGTCAAAAAATAGAACTGATCAGCAAAACATTAACCTACGTCGGTATGAGCTGAAAAAACAAAATAGAATGTGGGAAAGGGCAATAATAAAATTGATATTGAAAAAGGCATCCTGGTTCTATCGCAGATGTAAGGATAGCCAAACTGGAGTTTTGGATATCAGCTGTTATGGACTAGAGTCAAATCATCTTCTTTTTGGTCTGTAGAAATCGCTTTAGTTAATCTCTCTGGAATCCAAATCGGCTGCTGTTCTCCCTGTGGAAACACACAAACAGGCCCCCGACTCCAGACAATCACTGGGTCAGGACCTTGGTTAATCTCTCTGGAATCCAAATTGGCTGCTGTTCTCCCTGTGGAAACACACAAACAGACCCCCGACTCCAGACAATCACTGGGTCAGGACCTTTCCATTGTCCTGTTAGAATATCCTTCCAAAGTACCTTGGGCTTATGCACATTTTTTGGATACATATGCCTTTCTGCAGCACTAAGTCCTGATGAATCCAAATTTAAAAAGTTTAGAGTAAAAAGGGTTATTTTAAGTTTATTTTGGGGGAATATATACCCCTTCCCAATTCCGTCTTTTTGCTTTAATAAGTACATTTTAATAGTTTGAGGAGCTCTTTCAACTATGCCTTGTCCCTGTGGATTGTATGGGATTCCTGTTATATGAGTAATGCCAAATGATGAGCAAAATTGTTTAAAAGAGGTAGAAGTATAACCAGGGGCATTATCTGTTTTTAACTGTTTTGGAATGCCCACAGTGGCAAAATTTTGTAAGCAATGAACTATAACATCTTTAGTTTTTTCTCCGGCATGAAGGGAGCCCATCAAAAACCCAGAAGAAGTATCAACTGTAACATGCAAATATTTTAATTTTCCAAATTCTGGCAAATGTGTGACGTCCATCTGCCAAATATGGTTAGGTATCAATCCTCTAGGATTGACTCCAAGATTAACTTGTGGTAAAAAGTTCACACAATTTTGACATTGTTTTATTATTTGTCTAGCTTGTTCCTTAGTTATTTAAAACACTTTTGTAAAGTATTAGCATTGACATGGAACCTTTTATGAAAATTTATAGCTTCTTCTAGTGTAGAGAAAATATGTATGCCATGTGTAGTTTTATCTGCTAAATCATTGCCCAAACTAAGGGCTCCAGGCAATCCTGTATGTGCCCTGATATGTCCTATAAAGAATGGATCTTTTCTGTCCCAGATTAGACTTTGTATAGTGGAAAGCAAAGAGAAAACAGTAGAGGAAGGGGAAATCCTACCAGCATCTTCAAGGAATACTATAGCATTAATTATATATTGACTATTGGAAGATAAATTAAATACAGAATCTTTAAACATCACAAAAGCTTGTAATACTGCATTAAGCTCTACCATTTGAGCTGATTGTTTGGGTACTAAAAATGTAAAAGTTTGATCAGGTGTAACTATTGCTGCTGTACCATTATTTGATCCATCAGTGAATATATTTGGAGCATTCATGATAGGGGTTTTTCTTGTCATTTTTGGAGAAATTACAGGATGCGATGACCAAAAAGACAATAAAGGATTAGATGGTAAGTGGTTATCAAATGAAACATTAGATTTGCACATGATTATTGCCCAAGTATTTAACTCATTATCTAACTCATCAATTTGATTCATAGTATATGGAGTAATAATTTTATTGGGGGAAATTCCAAACACTCCCTTTGCTGCTTTTATTTCTTTGAGTATTAATTGTCCTACAGCCTCAGGATACCTAGTAAGAATAGTGTTAGGAGAATAAGATAAATGTATCCATAATAATGGACCTTCTTGCCAAAATACTCCTGTAGGAATATTTTTTGTTGGTAGTACAATAAATAATAAAGGCAAACTTATATCAATTCTATCCAAATGCGTATTATCCATATATGTTTCAATGATTTTTAATGCCTTTCTTGCTTCAGGCATTAATAGCATGCGGGGTGAATTTGGATCTGATGGACCTTTTAGGATATCAAATAAAGGTCCCAACTCTCCTGTTGGTATACCTAAATAAGGCCTGATCCAATTTATGTCTCAAAATAACTTTTGAAAGTCGTTAAGTGATTTGAGTTGATCTACTCGTATTTGTATTTTTGGTGGACGGACCATGGTTGAGGATAATAAAACTCCTAAATAATTAATTTGAAAATTTAATTGTACTTTATCTATTGCTATCTCTAGATTATAATTTTTTAATAAGTTTGTAAGTGTGGCATAACATTCTAGCAATGTGTTTTTATCTTTGTGTGCTAATAATACATCATCCATATAGTGAAATATTTGTAGTTCAGGATTTTGATTTCTAAGTGGCTGGATTACTTTGTTAAAAAAAATTTGACACATAGTTGGGCTGTTAGCCACCCCTTGAGGGAGTACTTTCCATTCATATCTCTGATCAGGACCTTCATGATTCAGTGCAGGGATAGTAAATGCAAAACGTGACTATCCTCAGGATGAATTGGAATTGAAAAAAAAAAAAAAAAAACAATCTTTATTATCTATAACTAAAACATACCAGGTTTTTGGCAAAGCAGAAAATCGAGGAATCCCTGATTGAGCAGGTCCCATAATAACCATCTCATTATTAATGGCTCTTAAATCTTGCAATAATCTCCATTTACCCAATTTCTTTTTGATGACAAAAATGGGAGTATTATGGGGAGATACAGAAGGTTGTATATGTCCTTCCTCTAATTGTTGTTTGACCAGGTCATGGGCTGCTTGTATCTTTTCTTTAGTCAGGGGCCACTGAGGAAACCATACTGGTCTTTCTGATTTCCAAGTAATTTTTATTGTCTCAGTGGCCCTTTCTGAAAATCCAACCCATGTCTGTCTGTTCCTTGATCTATTTGTATTGGTGCTGCTATAACTTGTTCTTGTTTTTCTAATCTTTTTCCTTTCCTAAAACCTTGTCTAGTCATAATAGTGGGTGCATTTTGGTTGATGTTATTTGTTAATGTCAAACCTAATTAATCTAGGACATCTCGTCCCCATAAATATACGGGAAGATGACCCAATACATATGGCTGTATAGTTCCTTCACATCCTTCAGGATCCTTCCAATCTAATACCATTGCACTTCTATGGGTATTAGTTGCCACTCCTAGGCCTCAAAGCGATTGAGTGGGTTGTTGTAATGGCCAATGTTTTGGCCATTCTTGACGAGAGATGATGCTAAGGTCTGCACCTGTGTCTAGTATTCCATTAAATTCATGTCCTTGAATATTTGGTTTTAGCATGGGGCGATGATCTAAATTTAAAGAAAGCATAGCCCAATCTACACCTGTGGAGCCTAATCCCTTGGAACCTCTTTCTACAGTGTGACTGGAAAATTTATCCTATAGCCTGGGTATTATTAGTAACTGTGCTATTCTATCTCCTGGTGAAATTACTGATATACCCTTTGGAGAACTGGCTATAATTTTTATTTCACCTTCAGAATCGGGATCAATCACCCCAGGACTTATCATAAGTCCTTTTAGAGTAGAATAGCTGCGTCCCAATAATAAGCCTACTGTTCCTTTGGGAAGAGGTCCTTTCACCCCTGTGGGAATGATTTGAACTCCCATCTCTGGAGTTAGTACTGCTCTGGCGGAGGTGCAGATGTCCAACCCTGCACTCCCTCTGGTTTGTCTGATGAGGGATCTGATGGACAATGTGTCCTGGGCACTACCCTGATGGGGTTGCTGGGTTCCTCCAGTGCTCCGTATATTTGTGGTTTTGGGCCCCGGAACATTTGGCCCCCCTGTCCATCTTTTGGCAACGGAGCCTGATGCCTTTCTCCACGATATCGTGGATAAACACCTGGTCCTTGTTCGTTTTTTGATAATGGATTACCCTCTATGGTGATTTGAGAACGGCATTCATTAGCCCAATGTCTCCCTCTACGGCATCGTGGGCAAATACCCGATATTCTATTGCTTTGATACCTAGCTTTGTTAAACCCTCCTCCTATGGGGCAATTCCTTTTAAAATGTCCTGTTTGTTCACAATTGTAGCATGTTCTTGGCCTGGCATCTAAAGCCTGTTTTACTGCAGCTGCCACAATTTGCCCTTGTTCATTAATGTCTCTGGCATCTAAAGCCTGTTTTACTGCAGCTGCCATGACTTGCTCTTGTTCATTAATGTCTATACATAATTTAATATATGTGTTTAAATCTTCATGTTTCCATGGTCTAATGATATCTCTGCACCAATGATTCGCTTGCTCATAAGCCAGGTGTTTTAGTAATGGCATTGCTTGTTCTGTATTCCCAAAAACTCTGGTAGCTGTTTGAATAAGCCTATCTACAAATTCAGCATAAGGTTCATTAACTCCTTGTATTACTTAGATAATTGACCTTGTAAACCTCCATGTCCTTGTAAAGTCTTCCATGCCTTAATTGCATCTACAGCAATTTGTGTGTATACACCAGGATCATATGCAATTTGTTGCTGCTGATCCTCATAAGGTCCCTTTCCTAACAACATATCTAGATTTCTCTGAGGATAACCAGCTGTTGCATTTCGCCTAGCCGTCTCCTTGCTAAATTCCTCATTGGAAAACTTCCATAACAGGTATTGTCCTCCATTTAGCACAGCTTTACACATATTAGCCCAATCTGCTGGCCTCATGTTCAAGTTGTTAATGGATTCGACCATGCTTACAGTGAAGGGTGCTTGAGGACCATAGGTTGTTACAGCCTCTTTTAGCTGCTTCACTGTTTTGAAATTTAAAACATGGTAAACTCGCTGCCCTCCTGCCTCAAATACAGGGCATGTTAATATTTGAGATCTTGTCTCAGGATCCCAACTATCAACTGTGTGTGTTGGGGGCCTCCCAGCATATGGAGGTGGCCTTGTTAGTTGGACACTTATGTCCTCTGTTGATAGAAAGGTGTTAGTAGCAGTCTCCTGTAGAGGTGGTGCTGTTGGTTGGACACTTACACCCTCTGGTGATAGAAAGGTGTTAGTAGCAGTCTCCTGTTGTAACTTTCCCCCTGATGGCTTTTTCTGTTCTACACTTTCTTTCTCTGTCTGACTAGCTTGAGAGGCCTTCTCTTTTACTTGAATTTTTTCCTCTGTCTATTTCGAGAGACCTTCTCTTTTACTTGAATTTTTTCCTCTGTCTGACTAGCTCAAGAGACCTTCTCTTTTACTTGAATATTTTCCTCTGTCTGACTAACTTGAGAGACCTTCTCTTTTACTTGAATCAATATGTCTTCTCCTTCCTCTACCATTGTCTGAACTGAAGGCTTTGGACTAAGCAAACAAGATACGGACGTCCACAATGGCAATGTGCCAACTGGCAGAGTCCCTGCGCTTTTCTTTTCTATTCTTTTTAAATCTTCACCATGATGGTTCCATTATGATATATTTAACAACTCCTCTTAAAAAGCCATGGGCTACATTTTTGTATTGTATCAACGTATGCCCTGACTGTTCTTGATTTTACTGAGATGCCACCTTTCTCTAACAATTTACTTATCACTCTTTCAGTTAGTTTTTTACTAATTTCTGATCCCATGTTTCTACTATAATACAACCCAACAAGATAACACCAAACAAAACCGAGATAGAATGAAATAAAAATGGAACAACAAAAAATCATTATAACCTTTCTCCCTATCTGTTCCTCAGATGCAAATAATTTTTCCTCAGATGTGAGCGGTTTTTCTTCCGTCTCACTCATTTCCAGGGACAGGCAACTTCAAACAAAAGTGAAGCAAAACACAAGAGGAATCTTAAAATGGCTACCCATCTCTCACCCTGCCCTCAGGGGCGAGCAGTTTACCTTATCACTTACCCTCAGTCGCTCCCCGTGCAAACCACCAAATGCAGCAGTCTGGCTGGGCACAATCAGGAGCCACTTGTCAAAAGAAACTAACTTTATTTTTAGAACCACACACGCCAAACAAATCAGCCTCTCAGGAAAAACCCTCAGATCCCCAACTGCCACCACCGGCTTCCCACAAGCTTCTCTCTCCAACACAAGCCTCTCTCCACCTCCCACAATCCTCCTGCTCTTGAGGCTGATTTGCTGGGTCACGTGGGCAGAGCCAAAAAAGTCCCCCAATGAGCAGCTCCGTGGTCTGAAAGGGCAGGGAAACAGCCCAATGAGCATCACTGCAGAGGAGCCAATCAGCTAGATGTTGCTGGGGCCGCTGTGAGCCAATCATCAGCCGGCAGCTGGAAGTTTGCTGGCAGCTGGAAGTTTGCTGGGGCCCCTTCGGCTGTGGCTCTCAACAGACGGTAAGGGATTGGGTTAGAACTCGGTATAGGGCTGGGACGAGAGTTAGACTTAGTCTTAGGGATAGGGTTAGGGATATGAATAAGGCTAGGTTTAGGGCTAGAATTAGTGCTAGGTTATGTTGTAGGTTTAGTTCTAGAATTAGGGCTAGGGCTATGTCAGGTCTAGTGTTACAGTTAGGGGTAGGTTTAGGGTCAGGTTTGTGTCTAGGTCTAGTGTAAGTGTTAAGCTTAGGGTAAGGGTCAGGTTTAGAGCTAGGGTAGGGTCAGGATCAGGGTTATGGTTTATTTTAGCTTAATGTTTAAGGATAGGTCTCAAATGAGCATTAGGGTTAGGATTAGAGTAATGGATTAGGTTATGTATAGGGTTCAGGGTAGGTTTAGGGGAATGGAGAAGTTTCAGGTTAGCAAAATAGTGAGGGTTAGGCCTAGGGTTAGCATTAGGATTAGGGTTATCATAAGGATAATGTATAGGGTTAGAGCTAGGGATAGGTCTAAGGTTATTGTTAAGATTAGATCTAGAGTTAGGCATAGGATTTGGGTTAGGGCTAGTAACACTATCTTAGCATAGGGTTAAGATTAGGTTTAGGGTAAATGTAAGGTTTTGATCTAGGATTAGCCCTAGGGTGAGGGTTAGGTTTAGTGTTAGGTCTAATGTTTGGGTTATGATTATGGTCAGGGTTAGGTTTAGGGTTAGGGCTAGGGTTTTCATTAGGGTTAGGGTTAGGTTTAGGGTAATACATTGGGTAGATGTAAGATTAGCTTTAGTGTTAGGTTTAAGGGTTAAGTTTATTTTTAAGGCTAGGTTTACTGTTGGGTTTAGGGTAAGGTTTACGGTTTTGGTTAGGTTTAGGGCTAGAATTATCATTAGGGTTAGGTTAGAGTTAAGGTAATGGCTAGGGTTAGAGCTAGGGTTAGGGCTAGGGTTAACGTTAGGATTAGGGCTAGGGTTATGGTTATGGTTAGGGATAGTCCTAGGATTAGGTTTAGGCCAAGGGTTAGGCTTTGAGCTAGGGTTAGGACTAAGGTGAGGGTTAGGGTTAGGGTTAGGGCTTGGGTTAGGGTGAGGATTATGCTTAGGGTAGGTTTAGGCCTCAAATTAGGCTAGGTTGTGTGTTAGGTTTAGGCCTATGGTTAGTGCTATGGATAATGTAAGAACTAGGGTTCTAATTAGTGCTAGTTTTAGGGTTTGGGCTATGGCTAGGTCTAGTGTTAAATTTAGATTTTGGTTTAGGGTTGGGTTTATAGCTAGGTTTAGTGTTAGTGTCAGTATCAGTGTTCAAGTAAGTGTTAGGGTTAGGGTGAAAGCCAGAATTAGGACTAGGGTTAGGTCTAGGGGTAGGGTTAGTGTTTGTTTTAGGTTAATGGTTATTATTAGGGCTAGGAATAAGTTTTGTTTAGGTTGAGGGCTAGAGTTATTGCTAGATTTAGGATTAGGTTTAGGTCTAGGGCTAGTGTTATGGTTAGGTTTAGGTATAAGGTTACTGGTAGGGCTAGTTTCAGGTTTCTGTTTAGGGTTAGGGTCAGTTTTAGACCTAAAATTGGTGTTATAGTCAGAATAAGGGTGAAGTTTAGAGTCAGGTTTTGGGTTAGGGTTAAAGCTATAACGAGGGATAGGGTTAGGACTAGTAATAGGGTTAGTGTTTGGTTTAGGCTAAGTATTAGGATTAGAACTAGGTTTAGAATTATGGATAGGTTTTGGCTTAGCACAAGGGATATGATTAGAGCTAGGGTAAGTTTTAGGGCTAGGGTTAGGGTTTTGGTTAGGGTTAAATCTAGTTAGGGCTCGGATTAGGGGTATTTTTGTGTTAGGGTTAGGGCTTTTTCCAATGTAATAACTAGGGTTACGATTAGGGTTAATTTTAGGTTTAGGGTTTGGGCTCGGTCTTGTGTTAATATTAGCTTTAGAGTGAGGGTGATATATACAGCTAGGGTTAGTGTTTGGATAAGAGTTGGGTCAGGGTTAATTTTAGGCATAGGACTCGAATTAGAGCTAGGGTTATTGCTAGTTATAGTGGTAGGGTTTAGTATATGGTATTTTTAGGGTTAGAGCAAAGGCTCGGTTTTGTTTTAGGGCTAGGGCTAGGGTAATGGCTAGTTTAGGATTAGCAATAGTGTTAGGGCTAGTGGTAGGGTGAGGTTTAGGCTTAAGGTTAGGGTTAGATTTAGCATTATGGTTAGATCTAGGGTTAGGGCTATGACTAGGGTTAGGGCTAAGGTTAGGGCTAGTGTCAGGGTTACAGTAATGAATAGGGTTAGAAATAGAAATAGGGGTATGGTGGGGGTTAGAGTTAGTCTTAGGGCTAGGGTTGGAGGTAGGGTTAAGTTTAGGGAAAAATTAGGGCTAGGATTAGCGCTAGGATTAGCGCTAGGATTAGTGTTAGGTTTAGGCCTATGGTTAGGGCTAGGGTTAGGGTTAGTTTTAGGTACGAGGATAGGGTTATATAGCTTGGTTCAGTGCTAGGGAAAGGGTTAAAATTAGGAATAGGGCTAGGGTGAGGGTTCTGGTTAGGATTAAGGCTATGTTTTGGGCTAGGATGATGTCTAGGGTTTGTGTTGGGGTTAGGGCTAAGATTATGGCTAGGGCTAATATCAGGTCTAGGGTTACAATTAGGGATAGTTTCAGGGTTTGTTTTATGGCTAGGTCTAATGTAAGGGTTAGGTTTAGGGTAGGGGTCTGGTTTAGAGCTAGGTGTATTATTAGGTTCAGAGTCCAGGTTAAGGTTGTTTTGGGTTAAGGTTTACAGTTAGGGCTTGAATTAGCATTAGGGTTAGAATTTGGGTTAGAGTAATGGATAGGGTTAGGTTTAGGGTTCAGTTTAGGTTTAGAGTAATGTATACAGTTAATGTTAGGGATAGGGTTAGAGTTAGGCCTAGTGTTAACATTTGGGTTAGACTTATGTTTAGGATAATGGATAGGGTTAGTGCTAGTTTTAGGGAATGGGTTAAGGTTAGGATTAGGGTTAGGCTTAGGATTAGGCTTAGGGATAGTGTTACGGTTAGGTTTAGGGTAAGTGTTAGGGTTTGAGCTAGGGTTAGGGCTAGCATGAGGTTTAGGGTTAGAGTCATGGCTATGGTAAGGTATAGGGTTAAGGTTAGGGATAAGGTTAGCATTAGGGACAGGGTTATGTTTAAAGTAATGGATAAAGTTAGATCTAGTATTTGGGCTATGGTTACAGTTAGGATTTGGGTTGGGATTAGGGTTAGGTTTAGGGATAGGGTTATGGTTAGGGTAAGGGTTAGAGTTTGAGCTAGGGTAAGGGCTATGGCAAGTGTTAGGGTAGGGTTTGTTTAGGTTAATGTTAGTGTTATGCTTAGGTCTAGGTTTAGGGCTATGTTTTATGTGAGGTTTATGGCTAGCATTAGAGCTATGGATAATGTAAGAGCTAGGGTTATGTTTATGGCTAGTTTGAGGGTTAGGGTTATGGATAAATCCTGTGTTAGGGTTAGGTTTTGTGTTAGGATAAGATTTGGAGCTCGGGTTTATGTTAGGGTAAGGGTCAGTGTTCAGGTTAGTATTGGATTTAGTGTTAGGGCCAGAATTAGAACTATATTTAGGTCTAGGGGTAGGGTAAGTCTTTGTGTTAGATTAATGGTTGTTGTTAGGGCTAAGGCTTGAGTTATGGGTATATTTAGGATTAAATTTAGGTCTAGTGCTAGTGTTATGGTTAGGTTTATAAATAGGTTTACCGGTAGGGCTAGTGTTAGGGTTTGGTTTAGGATTAGGGTCAGGCTTAATCCTAGGGTTAGTGTTAGGGTCAGAATAAGGGTCAAGTTTAGGGTTAGGCTTTGGGTTAGGGTTAGAGATAAAATGAGGTCTAGGGTTAGGACTAGTAATAGAGTTAAAGGTTGGGGCAGGCTAACGATTAGGGTTAGAATGAGGGTAGCATTAGGGTGAGGGTTTGACTTAAGGTAAGGGATAAGTTTAGAGTTAGGGTTAGGGTTAGGGTTAGGGCTAGGGTTAAAGCTAGAGTAAGGGCTCAGACTAGGGCTAGGTTTTATGTTAAGAGTAGGGCTATGGCTAATGTAAGAACTGGTTTTATGATTAGGACTAGAGTTAGGTTTAGGGCTAGTTGTAGTGTTTGGGTTAGGTTTAGGGTTAGGTTGATATTTAGAGCTAGGGTTGGTTTTAGGTTAAGAGTCAGGGTCAATATTAGTTGTAGGGTTAGAGTTAGGGCTAGGTATAGCATTAGGATTTGGTTTAGGTTAAGGGTTAGGATTAAGGCTATAGCTCAGTTTTGTTTGATTGCTGCTGCTAGGCTTAGGGCAAGTTTTCAAATTAGCATTAGAGTTAGGGTTAGTGTTAGTGTGAGGTTTAGGTTTAGGGTTAGGGTTAGATTTAGAGTTAGTGTTATATCTAGTTTTATGGCTAGGCCTACGTTTAGGACTAGGTTTGGCCTAGGGTTACGGCTAGACTTTGGCTTAGAAAGGGATAAGTTTAGAACTAGGGATAGGGATAGAGCGAGAGTTAAAATTAGTAATAGGGCCAGGGATATGGTTAGGTATAGGATTAGGGTTAAATTAGAGGTAGTATTAGAGCTAGGGTTAGTATTATGGCTAGGCCTTCATTTAGGGTTAGGGTTAGTATTAGGGTTATGGTATGTTATGATGTTATATCTAGGTTTAGGCCTGGGGTGAAGGTTCAATTTAGGGTTAGGGCTAGTGTTCAGGTTAGGGATAGGATTAAGAGTAAGTTTATGGCCAGCATTAGGGCTATGGTTTTTGTTAAGGTTAGGTCTAGCATTAGGACTAGAGCTAAAGTCAGGTCTAGTGTTATGGTTAGGGATAGTTTTAGGGTTAAGTTTATGGTTAGGTATAGTGTAAGGGTTAGGTTAAGGGTTAGATTCAGTTTTAGATAGGGGTATTATTAGGGTCAGGAAAAGGATTAGGGTTTGTTTAGGTTAAGGTTTAGGTTTAGGGCTCAAATTAGCTTTAGGGGTAGGTTTAGGGTTAGGGTAATGGATATGGTTAGGTTTAGGCTTCAGGTTAGGTTTAGGTAATAGTGTTAGAATTATGGATAGGGTTAGGGTTATCCTACGGTTAGCATTAGGTATGGGTTTAGGGTTAAGTAATGGATAGGATTAGAGCTAGGGTTAGGGCTAGGGTTATGGTTAGGATTAAGGCTAGGGTTAGGATTAGGTTTAGGATAAGGGTTAGGTTTAGGGTTAAAGCTAGGGTTAGGGCTCAGATTACGTCTAAGTTATAGGTTAGGTTATGGCTAAGGTAGGGTTATGGCTAAGGTAAGAACTAGAATTAGGATTAGCGCTAGATTTAGGCTTAGGATTAGGGCTAGGTTTAGTGTTAGGATTAGGTTTAGTTTTAGGGTGATGATTTGAGATAGGGTAAGTGATAGGGTCAGAGTCAGGGTCAGTGTCAGTTTTAGGGTTAGGGATAACATTCGAATTAGAGCTAGGGTTAAGGGTAGGTGTAGGGTTAGGTTTTGCATTAAGGTTAGAACAAGAATTAAGGCTAGGGCTAATGTCAGGTATACAGTTACATTTAGGTTAGGATTAGCATTAGGGCTATGGCTCAGTTTTGTTTTAGGTATAGGGATTGGGTTAGGGCTAGTTTTTGGATTAGTGATAGTGTTAGGGCTAGTGCTAGTGTGAGTTTTAGGATTAGGGTAAGGGTTAGATTTAGAATTATGGTTAGTTCTAGAGTTAGGGCTATGGTTAGGGTTAAGGTGTCTAGCTTGAGAGTTAGTTTTAGGGCTAGGTTTAGATAAGAGTTACATTTAGTGATAAATTAGAGCTAGAATTAGAGCTAGGGTTGCTGTAATGGTTAAGACTAGTGTTAGGGCTCAGTTTAGGGTTAGTGATAGTGTTAGGGTTAGGGTTAGGGTTAGGGGAACGGATGTGATTATACCTAGACTCAGAACTAAGGCGAGGGTTGAAATTAGGGATTGGGCTAGGGTTAGGGTTCGGGTTAGGATTAAGGCTAGGTTTAGGGCTAGGATGAGTGCTAGGATTTGTGTTAGGTTTAGGGCAAGAATTAGGTAGAGTGCTAATGTCAGGTCTATGGTTTGGTTAGGGATAGTGTTATGGTTTGTTTTATTTCTAGGTCTACTGTAAGGGTTAGGTTTAGGGTAAGGGTCAGGTTTAGAGCTAGGTGTATTATTAGAGTAAGTGTCTTGTTCAGAGTTTGGTTTGGGTTATGGTTTAGGTTTAGTGCTCGAATTAGCATTAATGTTAGTGTTAGGGTAAGGGTTAGAGTAATTGATAGGGTTAGCTTTAATGTTCAGATTAGTTTTAACTAATGGATAAGGTTAGTGTTAGTGATAGGTTTAAGTGTAGGCCTAGGGTTAGCATTTGGGTTAGGCTTATTTTTTAGGGTAATGGATAGGTTTAGGGCTAGGATTATGGTTAGGATTAGGTCTAGGGTTAAGGTTAGGGTTAGGGTTAGGCCTAGGGTTAGTGTTAGGGTTATTTTTTGGGTAAGTATTAGGGTTTGACCGATGGTTAGGGCCAGGGTGAGGGTTAGGATTAGTGTCAGGTCTAGGTTTAGGATTAGGGTTAAGTTTAGCACTAGGATTAGCATTAGGGTTAGGTTTATGTTTAGGGTAATGAATAGATTTAGAGCTAGGGGTTTGGTCTTGGTTATGGTTAGGATTAGAGCTAGGATCAGCATAAGGTTTAGGGTTAGGGCTAGGGTTATGTTTATGTTAAGGGTTAGTGTTTGACCTAGGGTTAGGGCTAGGGTGAGGGTTAGGGTTTGGGTTAGGTCTAGGGTTAAGTTTAGGGTTAGGCTTAGGGCTAGGGTTAGGGCTAGGATTAGGGTTAGTTTTTTTGTGAGGTTTAGGGCTCTCATTAGGGCTATGGGTAGTGAAAGAGCTAGGGTTAGGATTATGGCTAGGTCTAGTGTTAGGGTTATGGCTAGATTTTGGGTTAGCATAAAGTTTAGAGCTAGGTTTGTGTTAGGGTAAGGGTCATTGTTTGGGTTAGGGTTAGGTTTAAGTTTAGGGCCAGAATTAGGGCTAGGTTCAGGTCTAGGGGTAGGGTTAGTGTTTGAGTTAGGTTAAGGGTTATTGTTAGGCCTAGGGCTAGGTTTTTGTTTAGGGCTAGTGCTAGAGTTATGGCTAGATTTAAGATTAGGCTTTTTTCTAGGTCTGGTGTTAGGGTTAGGTTTAGGTATAGGGTAACCCTTAGGGCTAATGTTATGTTTCGGTTTAGGGTTAGGGTCAGGTTTAAACCTAGGGTTAGAGTTAGGGTCAGAATAAGGGTCAGAGTTAGGGTTAGAGTTTGAATTAGGGTTAGGAGTAGGGTACAATTAGGGATAGGGTTTGGCTTAGGGTGAGGGACAGGGTTATAGCTAGGGTTGGGGATAATATTAGGGTTAGGGATAGGGATAGGGTTAAGGTTAGGGTTAGGTTTAAAGCTAGGTTTAGGTCTCAGATTACGGCTAGGTTTTCTGTTAGGGCAGGGCCATGGCTAATTTAAGAACTAGAGTTCCAATTAAGTTATTTTGGGGTTAGATTTAGGGTTAGGGTGATGTTTACGGTTAGGGTGATGTTTAGAGCTAGGGTTAGTGTTAGGGTCTCAGTCAGCGTGAGCGTAAGTTCTAGAGTTAGGATTAGGACTTGAATTAGTGCTAGGGTTAGGGCTACGTATACGGTTAGGGTTTGATTTAGGGTAAGGTTTAGGGTTAAGCCTATGACTCAGTTTTATTTGCGTGCTAGGGCTAGGGTTAGAGCTAGTTTTCCAATTAGCATTAGGCATATGGCTAGTGTTGGGTGAGATTTAGGCTTAGAGTTAGGGTTAGATTTAGAGTTAGGATTAGATCTAGGTTTAGGGCTAGGGCTAAAGTTAGGGCTAGGGTTGGGGCTAGGCTTAGGGCTAGGGTTTGGGTTATTTTAAGGGATAGGTTTAAAACTAGGGATAGGACTACAGTGAGTTAGTCTTAGCGCTAGGGTTAGGGTTAGGTCAAAATTAGTACTAGGATTAGCGCTAGGATTAGTGTTAGGGCTAGGCCTAGTTTTAGGGCTAGGGTTAGGGTTAGGGTTAGGAATAGGCTACGTTAAGTGCTATGATTAGGGCTAGGTTTTGTGTTAGGGTTAGGGCTAGGATTAGGGTTAGGGCTAATGTCAGGTCTAGGTTTATGGTTAGGGTTAGTTTTAGGGTAAGGTTTATGGCTAGTTCTCGTGTAAATGTTAGGTTGAGGGTTAGGGTCAGTTTTAGAGATAGGGTTATTATTAGGTTCCCGGTAACAGTTATGGTTTGGGTCAGGTTAATGTTAAGGGTTAGGGCTCTAATTAGCGTTAGGTTTAGGGGCTAAGGTTAGGTAATGGATATGGTTAGGTTTATGATTCAAGTTATGTTTAGGGTAATGGTTAAATTTAGGGTTAGAGATAGGGTTAGGGTTATCCTAGAGTTAGCATTAGGGTTAGGTTTAGGGTTGGGGTTAGGGTAATGGATAGGGTTAGACCTAGGGTTAGGTCTCGGTTTATGGTTAGGATTAAGGCTAGGGTTAGGTTTAGGGTTAGGGCAAGTTTTAGGGTTAGGGTTAGGTTTAGGGTAATGTTTTGCGCTAGGGCCAGGATTATGGTTAGGATTAAAACGAGGTGTAGAGGTCGGATTAGGGCTATGTTTTGGGTTAGATTAGGGCTAGGGTTAGGACTACAGCTAATATAAGAACTAGGATTATGATTATGGCTACTTTTAGTGTTAGGTTTAGGGCTATGTCAAGTTTTAGGGTTAGGTTTATTTTTAGGTTGATGTTAGAGGTAGGGTTAGTTACAGGGTCAGAGTCAGGGTCAAGGTTAGTTTTAGGGTTAGGATAGGACTAGAATTAGGGCTAGGATTAGGGCCAGGTGTTGAGTTAAGTTTTGGTTTAAGTTAAAGTTTAGGGTTAGGGCTATGGCTCGGTTTTGTTTTAGGGCTAGAACTAGGTTAGGGATAGTTTTGGAATTAGCATTAGTGTTAGGTCTAATGTTAGTGTGAGTTTTAAGGTTAGGTTTAGGGTTAGATTTAGAGTTATGGTTAGATCTAATGATAAGGCTAGGGCTTGGGTTAGGCCTAAGTTTAGGGCAAGTGTTAGGGTTATGGTAAGTTATAGGGTTAGAACTAGGAGGAGGGCTAGGATGAGAGTTGGAGTTAGTCAGTGCTAGGGTTAGGGCTAGGGTTAGGGTTAGGTTTAGGGCTAAATTAGGGCTAGGATCAGGTCTAGGGTTAGTTTTAGGTTTAGGTCTAGGGCTAGGGTTAGGGTTAGGTTTAGGGGAAGGAATGGGGTAATAGCTTGGTTCAGAACTAGGAGAGGGATAAAATTAGGGATAGGGTTATGTTAGGGTACAGGTTAGGATCAAGACTAGGTGTAGGGCTAGGATGAAGGCTAGCGTTTTGTCAGGGTTATGACAAGTATTAGGGCTAGGGCTAATATAATGTCTAGGTTTACAGTTAGGGATAGTTTTAGGGTAAGGTTTATGGCTATGTCTAGTGTCAGTGTTAGATTTAGTGTAAGGTTTAGGTTTAGAGCTAAGTGTATTAAAATGGTCAGGGTCAGGTTTTGGGTTTGGGTAGGTTAAGGTTTAGGGTTAGGACTCAAATTAGTGTTATGGTTAGATTTAGGGTTAGGGCAATGGATAGGGTAGGTTTATGCTTCAGGTTAGGTTTAAGGTTCAGATTAGGTTTAGGGTAATGGATAGGGTTAGGGTTAGGCCTAGGGTTAGCATTAGGGTTATGGTTATCATTAGGGTAATTGATAGGGTTAGAGCTAGTGTTAGGGATAGAGTTATGTTTAGGATTAGGGCTAGAGTTAGGGTTAGCATTAGGATTAAGGCTAGGGTTAGGGTTAGGTTTAGAGTATGCTTTAGGGTGTGAGCTGGGGTTAGTGCTAAGGCTAGGGTGAGGTTTAGAGTTAGGACTAGGGTTAAGGTTATGATTAGGGTTAGGGTTAGTATTATGGTTAGGTCTAGGGTTATCATTAGGTTTAGGGTAATGGACACGGTTAGATGTCATGTTAAGGTTATGTTTAGGTTTAGGACTAGGGTTAGGGTTACATTTAGGGTATAGTTAGGTTTTGAGCTAAGGTTAGGACTATGGCAAGGATTGTGTTTAAAGTTAGTTCTAGGGTTAGGTTTATGGTAAGGATTAGAATAGGTTTTGGGTTAAGGCTGTGATTGTCATGAGGTTTATGTTTAGGGTTAGGGTAATGAGTGAGGTTAGAGCTAGGGTTAAGGCTAGGGTTAAGTTTAGGATTAGGGATAGGGTTAAGGTTAGGCTTAGGCTTAGGGTAAGTCTTATAGTTAGGTTAAGGTTAAGGGACAGGGATTGAGTAAAGTTAGGGCTAGGTTGAGGGTTTGGGTTAAAATCAGGGCAAGGGATAGAGTTAGGGTAAGGTTTAGGGCTAGGATTTGGGTTCGGGTTTGGGCTAGGGTTATGTTTAGGGTAAGGGTGAGGGTTTGAGCTAGAGTTAAGGCTAGGGCTAGGTCAAGGGTTAGGTTCAGCATTAGGTCTAGGGATAAGATTATGGTAGGTTTAGGGTTAGGGTTAGGGTTATGGCTAGGGTTATCATTAGGGTTAGGATTAGGGTTAGGGTAATGGATATGGTTATATATAGGTTTAGGTTTAGAGTTAGGGTTAGATTTAGTTTTAGGTTTAGGGTTAAGGCTATGATTTTGTTTAGGATTATGGTATGGGTTAGGGTTTGAGCTAGCGTGCGTTAGGGCTATGGCGAGTGTTAGGTTTAGGGTTAGAACCAGGATTAGTTTTTTTTTTGTTTTTTTTTTTTTTTTTTTTTTTTTTTTTTTGTTAGGGCCAGGGTTAGGGTTATGGCTAGGATTATCAATAGGTTTAGGATTAGCGTTAGGGTAATGGGTGGTTTAGAGCTAGGTTTAAGTCTAGGATTAAGGTTAGGATTAGGGCTAGGGTTGGTTTTAGAGTTAGGGATAGGTTTAAAATTATATTTAGGGTAAGGGTTAGGCTTCAAGCTAGGTTGAGGACTAAGGCTAGGGTTAGGATTAGGGTTAGTACTGGAGTTAGGGTTAGTGTAGGCTTAGGGCTAGGTTTAGGAGTTGGATTTTCTGTAGGTTTTGTGTTAAGTTAAGGCAAAAGGATAGGGCTATGGATAATGTGAGAGCTAGGTTTATGATTAGGGCTAGTTGTAGGGTAGCATTATGATTAGGTCTAGTGTTAGGTTTATATTTTCTGTTAGGGTCAGATTTAGAGGTACATTTACTGTGAAAGGGAGGGTCAGTGTTTGGGTTAGAATTAGAATTAGGTTTAGAGCCAGAATTAGGACTAGGTTTAGGTCTAGGAGTAGGTTTAGTGTTTGGGTTAGGTTAAGGGTTATTGTTAGGACTAGGTTTTTGTTTAGGTCTAGCAATAGAGTTAAGGCTAGAATTAGAATTAGGTTTAGGTCTAGAGTTAGTGTTAGGGTTTGGTCTAGATTTAGGGTCATGTTTAGACCTAGGGTTAGCGTTAGGTTCAGAATAAGGGTCAGGGTTAGCATTAGGGTTTGGGATAGATTTAGAGCTAGAGTGAGGGCTATGGTTAGGACTATTAATGGGGTTAGTGCTAGGGTTAATGTAATGGCTAGATTTAGAGCTAGTTTTAGGGCTAGGGTTAAGGTTAGAATTAGGGCTAGGGTTAGCTTCAGAGTTAGGGATAGGTCTAAGTTTATGTTTAGGGTAAGGATTAGGCTTTGAGCTAGGGTTAGGACTAAGGCTAGGGTTAGGATTAGGGTTAGGGCTATGGTTAGGGTTAGGGTTACACTTAGTGCTAGGTTTAGGGCTAGGATTCACTGTACATTTTTGTTAGATTAAAGTGTAAGTTTAAGGCTATGGGTAATGTAAGAGCTAGGGTTATTATTAGGGCTAGTTGTAGGGTTAGGGTTATAGCTAGTTGTAGTGTTAGGTTAGGTTTTCATTTAGGGTCAGGTTTAGAGATAGGTTTAGTGTTAAAGGGAGGGTCAGTGTTCAGATCAGAGAGAGAGTTAAGGTTAAAGCCAGAATTAGGATTAGGTTTATGTCTAGGATTAGGTTTAGTCTTTGCATTAGGTTAAGTGTTCTTGTTAGGGCTATGGCTAGGTTTTTATCTTAGGTCTAGAGCTAGAATTAAGGCTAGATTTAGGATTATGTTTAGGTCTAGGGATTGTGATAGGGTTAGGCTTAGATGTAAGTATTGGTAGGGTTAGTGTTAGGGTTTGGTCTAGGGTTAGTGACAGGTTTAGACCTAGGTTTAGTGTTATGGTCAGAATAAGGGTCAGGGTTAGGGTTAGGGTTAGGGTTTGGGATCCGGTTAGAGCTAGAATGAGGGCTAGGTTTAGGACTATTAATCGAGTTAGTGTTTTTGTTAGGCTTAGGATTAGGGATAGGTCTAAGGTTACCATTAGGGTTAGCATTTTGCTTATGGTTAGGGATAGGGTTATAGCTAGTGTTAGGGGTAGCGTTTGGGGTAGCGTTAAAGCGAGGTTTAGGGTTCAATTAGGGCTATTTTTTACTGTTAGAGTTAGGGCTAAGGTTAGGGCAATGGTTAATGTAAGAATGAGTGTTAATATTAGGGTTCTATTTAGAGGTAGCTTTAGGGGTTAGACCTCTAGTGTTAGGATTAATTTTAAGGTTGTGTTGATATTTAGAGCTAGAATTAGTATTAGAATGGGGGTCAGGGTCAGAGTTAGTTTAAGGGTTAGGGTTAGGACTCAAATAAGGGCTAGGGTTTGGTTTAAGGTAAGAGTGGCGTTTAGAGCCTGGGTGAGTGTTAGGATATGAGTCATGGTCAGGGTTAGTTTAAGAATATGGTTAGGACTCTAATTAGGGCTAGGGTAAGGTCTACTTGTAGTGTTAGGGTTTGGTTTACGTTAAGGTTTAGGGTTAGGGCTACTGCTAAGTTTTGTTTTAGTCCTAGGGTTAGGGTTAGGGCTAATTTTATGATTAACATTAGGGTTAAGGCTAGCGTTAGTGTTAGTGTTAGGCTTAGGCTTAGTGTTAGGGTTACATTTAGAGTTAGGATTAGATCTAGGGCTAGGACTAAGGATAGGGAAAGGGTTAGGGTTAGGGTTAGGGTTACTGTAAGGAATAGGGTTATATCTATGGATAGGGTGAGTGTGAAAATTAGATTTAGTCTTAGGGCTAGGGTTAGGGTTATGGTTAGGAATATAGTTAAATTAGGGCTAGGATTAGGGCTAGGGTTAGTGTTCAGCTTAGGCTTATCATTATGGTTAGGATTAGGGTTAAGTTTTGGATCAGGGGTGGTGTTGTAGCTAGGTTTAGAGGTAGGGTGGGGGTTAGAGTTAGGGTTAGGGGTAGGTTTAGTGTTAAGGTTATGATTAAGGATAGGTTTATGGCTAGGATGACGGATAGTGTTCGTTTTAGTGTTAGGGCTAGGATTAGTGCTAGGGCTAACATCAGGTCTAGGGTTATGATTAAAGATAGTTTTAGGGTTAGGTTTATGGCTACATCTAGTGTACGTGTTAGATTTACAGTAAGGTCAAGTTTAGAGCTAGGGGAATTATTAGCGTTAGGGTCAGAGTTTGGGTTTGATTTAGGTTAGGATTTAGGTTTAGGGATCAAACTAGCATTAGGGTTAAGGTTAGGATAATGTTAGGGCTTGGTTTATGGTTCAGGTTAGGTTTAGGGTAATTCATAGTGTTTGGGTTAGCAATAGGTTTAGGGTTAGGCCTAGGGTTAGCATTGGGTTAAGAGTTCTGTTTAGGGTAATAGATAGGGTTAGAGCTAAGTTTAGAGCTAGGGTTATGGTTAGGAATAGGTCTTGAGTTAGGCTTAGGATTAGTGCTAGAGCAGAGTTAAGGTTTAGATTTATGTTTAGTGTAAGGGTTAGGTATTGAGCTAGGGTTAGGGCTAGCATGAGGGTTAGGTTTAGGGTTAGGTCTAGGGATAGGATTATGGTAGGGTTAGGGTTATTTTTAGGTCTAGGGATAAGATTATGGTAGGGTTAGGGTGTGGATTAGGGTTAGGGTTATCATTAAGTTCAGGTTTTGAATAATGAATGCAGATAGATACAGGATTAGGGTTATTGTTAGATTTCAGTTTAGGGTTAAAGTTAGGGCTATGGTTATGTTTAGGTTTATGGTAAGGGTTAGGGTTTGAGCTAGGGTTAGGGCTATAGCAAGTGTTACATTTAGGGTTATGTCTAAGGGTAGTTTTCCGGTTAGTGTTAGGGTTAGCATTAGGGCTCAGGCTAGGATTCTCAATAGGCTTAGTGTTAGGGTTAGGGTAATGGGTAGGTTTAGAGCTAGGTTTAGGGATAGGGTTAAGTGTAGGGTCAGGGCTAAGGTTAGGGTTAAAGTTAGGGATAGATCTAGGTCTATGTTTAGGGTAAGGGTTAGGCTTTAAGCTATTTTTAGGGTTAGGTTTAGGGTTAGGGTTAGGGTTTAGCTAGGTTTAGGTGTCAGATTAGGGCTAGTTTTTGTGTTAGGGTTAAGGCTAAGGTTAGGGAAATGGCTTATGTAAGAACTAGGGTTTTAATTATGGTAAGGTTTAGGGTTAGGGGTAGGGGTAGTTCTAGTGTTAGGGTTAGGGTGATATTTACAGCTATGGTTAGTCTTAGGATATGAGTCATGGTCAAGGTTTGTTTTAGGGTTAGAGTTAGGACTCGAATTAGGGCTAGGGTTACTGTTAGGGTTTGATTGAAATTTAGGGTTGTGTAGAGATTAGGTTAATGTTAGGATACAAGTCAGAGTCAGGGTTATTTTTAAGGTTAGAATTAGGACTCGAATTGGGGATAGGGTTTGTAGGTGTAGTGTTAGAATTGGGTTTAAGTTAAGGTTTAGGTTTTGGCCTCTTGCTTGGTTTTGTTTTAGTGCTAGGTTAGGGTTAGGACTAGTTTTATGATTAGCATTAGGGTTAGGGCTAGGGCTGGGATTTGGGTTAGGATTAAGGCTAGGTTTAAGGGTAGGATTACGTCTAGGTTTTGTGTTAGGTTTAAGACAAGAATTAGGGCTAGGGCTAATATCCAGTCTATGGTTACAGTTGGGGATAGTTTTAGGGTTAGGTTTAGAGAAAGGGTCAGGTTTAGAGCTAGGGGTATTATTAGAGTCAGGGTCAGGTTTGGGGTTTGGGTTAGGTTAAGGTTTAGGTTTAGGGCTCAAATTAACATTAAGGTTAGAGTTAGGGTTAGGTAATGGATAAGGGTTAGGTTTAGGGTTCAGGTTAATTTTAGGGTAATGGATATGGTTAGGTTTTGTGATAGGTTTAGGGTTAGGCTGAGGGTTAGCATTAGGGTTAAGGCAATCATTAAGGGTAATTTATAGAGTCAGAGCTAGGGTTAGGGCTAGGGTTATGATTAGGATTAGGGCTAGAGTTAGGGTTAGGTTCATGTTTAGGGCTAGGGTTAGGGTTAGGATTAGGATGAGGGTACGTTTTAGGGTTTGACCTAGGGTTAGTTCTAGGGCTAGGGTTAGGTTTAGGGTTATGGTTATGATTAGTGTTAGAGTTAGGGCTAGGGTTATCTTTAGTGTTTTGGTAATGGATAGGGGTAGATGTCAGGTTAGAATTAGGGTTAGTTTTAGGGTTAGTGTAGGTTTAAGTTTAGTTAGGGTTAGGATTTGTGCTAGGGTTAGGTTTAGGTTTATGGTTAGGTTTTGGTTAGTTCTAGGGTTAGGTTTATGTTTAGGGTTAGGGTAGGTTTAGTTTTAGGTCTAGGTTTATCATTAGGGTTAGATTTATGGTTAGGGTTATGGGTAGGGTTCGATCTAGTTTAGGGCTAGGGTTCAGATTAGGATTAGGGCTAGGATTAGGGTTAGATTTAGGCCTTGGGTTACTGTTGTGTTTAGGTTAAGGGTAAGGGTTAGGGATCAAGCTAGAGTTAGTTCTAGTGTGAGGATTAGGTTAAAGTCAGGGCTAGGGTAGGGTTAAGGTTAGGGATAGGGCTTGGGTTAGCATTAGGTTTAGATTTATGGTTAGGGTGATGGATAGTGTTAGAGCTAGGGTTAGGGTGACATTTAGGGTTTGGGCTAGGGTTATGTTTAGGGTAAAGTTTAGGGTTTCAACTTGCATTAGGGCTAGGATGAAGGTTAGGGTTAGGGCTAGGCTTAAGTTTAGGGTTATGCATAAGGTTAGGTTTAGGGATACAATTAGGGCTAGGTTTTGTGTGAAGTTTAGGGCTAGTGTTAGGTTTATGGGTAATCTAAGAGCTAGGCTTATGGTTATTGCTACTTTTAGGTTTAATCTAGTGTTAGGGTTAGTTTTGGGGTTAGGATACGATTTAGAGTTAGGGTTTTTGTTAGGGTAAGGGTCACTGTTCTGGTTAGGGTTAGTTTTAGAGTTATGGCCATAATTAGGACTAGGGTTAAGTTGAGGGTGAGTTAGGGTTTGGGTTAGATTAAGGGTTATTGTTGGGTTGAGGGCTAGAGTTATGTCTATATTTAGGATTAGAATTAGGTCTAGGGCTAGTGTTAGTTTAGATTTATGTATAGGTTTACCGGTAGGGCTAGTGTTAGGTTTCTGTTTAGGGGTAGGGTCAGGTTTAAACCAAGGGTTAGTGTTAGGGTCAGGATAAGGGTCGTGGTTAGGGTTAGATTTGGGTTAAGTTTAGAGGTAGAATGAGGGCTAGGGTTAGGATTAATAATAGAGTTAGGGTTTGGGGTAGACTAAGGATTAAGGTTAGGACTAGGGTAGCATTAGGGTGAAGGTTTGATTTAGTGTAAGGGATAGGGTTAGAGCTAGGGCTAGGACCAGGGATAGGGTTAGGGTTATGGCTAGGGTTAGGGTTAGGGTCAGGATAAAGGCTAAGTTTAGGGCTAATGTTAGGTCTAGGGTTATATTTAGGGATGGATTTAGGGTTATGATTATGGCTAGGTATAGTGTAAGGGTTAGGTTAAGGTTTAGGGTATGGTTTAGAGCTAAGGATAGTATTAGGGTCAGATTCAGGGTTATGGTTTGGGTTAGGTTAATGATTAAGTTTAGGTCTCAAATGAGTTTTAGGTTTAGGGTTAGGCTTATGAATATGTTTAGGTTTAGGGTTCAGGTTAGGTTTAGGTTAATAGACAGGTTTAGGGTTTGGGATAGGTTTAGAGTTATCCTAGAGTTAGCATTAGGGTATGGTTAGGGTTAGGGTAATAGATAAGATTACAGCTAGGGTTAGGGCTAGGGTTATGGTTAGGATTAGGGCTAGGGTAAGGTTTAGGTTTAGGGCAAGTTTTGGGGTTAGGTTTAGGTTTAGGGTAAGGGTTAGGTCTAGGGTTATGGTTATGGTTAAGGTTAAAGGTAGTGTTAAGTCTCTGATTAATGCTTGTTTTGGGGCTAAATTTGGGCTAGAATTAGGTATAGGGTCTGTGTTAGGGTTAGGCCTAGTGTTAGGATTAGGTTTAGGTTTAGGGATAGGGTTAGGTTTAGGGGAAGGGATGGGATTATAGCTAGGTTTAGGGCTAGGTAGAAAATTAGAATTATGGTTAGGGCTAGGGTTATGGTTTTGGTTATTAATAAGGTTACTTTTAGGGCTAGGTTTAGGGCTAGGGTTTGTTTTAGGGTTATGGCAAGAATTGGGGCCAGGGCTAGTGTCCGGTATAGGGTTATGGTTCAGGACAGATTTGGGGTTAGGTTTATTGCTAGGTCTAGAGTAAGGGTTAGGTTTAGAAAAAGGGTCAGGTTTAGAGCTAGGTGTATTAATAGGGTTAGGGTCAGGTTTAGGGTTTATTTTAGATAAGGATTTAGGTTAGGGCTTTAATTAGCATTAGGTTAGGGTTAAGGTAATGAGACTTTTAGATTTAGGGTTTAGGTTAGGTTTAGGGTAATTGATAGGGTTTGAGTTACTGATAGGGTCAGGGTTAGGCCTAGGGTTAGCATTAGGGTAAGTGTTATGTTTAGGGTAATGGCTAGGGTTAGACTAGGGTTAGGGCTAGGGTTATGGTTACTATTAGGCCTAGAGTTAGGGTTAGGGTTAGGCTTTGATAGGGTTAGGTTTAGGGTTATGGTAGGGCTTAGGGTTTGAGCTAGGGTTAGTTCGCACTAGGGAGAGGGTTAGGTTTAGGATATGTCTATGATAGCGTTACAGTTAGGGTCTGGATTACTGTTAGTGTTAGGGCTAGTGTTATTATTAGGTTCAGGGTATTGGATAGGGTTAAATATCAGGTTAGGTTAGGGTTAGGATTAGGGTTAGTTTTAAGGTAATGGTTAGGGTTTGAGCTATGGTTAGGTTAGGGTTAGGGTTAGGGTAATGGATAGGTTTAGGGGTTGTGATAAAGTTAGGGTTTAGCCTAGGGTTAGCATTAAGTGTAGGGTTAGGGCTAGTTTTAGGATTAGCATTAGGGTTATGGCCAGTGTTAGGGTGAGGTTTAGGCTTAGGGTTAGGCTTAGATTTAGAGTTAGGTTTAGATCTAGGGTTAGGGGTAGGGTGAAGGTTAAATCTTGGGTTTGGGCTAGGGTTAGGGTTAGGTTTTGGGTTATGACAAGTGATAGGTTTTGAACTATTAATAGAACTAGGGTGAGAGTTAAATTTAGTCTTAGGGATAGAGATAGAGTTACAGTTAAGTTTAGGGCTAAATTAGGGCTAGGAGTAGGGCTAGGGTTAGTGTTAGGTTTAGGGCTAGTTTTAGGTCTAGGATTAGTTTTAGGGTTAGGGTAGAGTAAGGTATGATGTTACAGCTAGGTATAGGGCTAAGGCGAGGGTTAAAGTTAGGGTTATGGATAGGGTTAAATTTAAATTTAGTGTTAAAGCTAGTGTTAGGCCTAGGATTTGGGCTACAGTTTGTGTTAGGGTTAGGGCTATCATTAGTACTATGTTTAATATCAGGTCTAGGGTTATGGTTATGGATAGTTTTAGGGATAGTTTTATGGCTAGGTATAGTGTAAGGGTTAGGATGAGGGTTAGGGTCAGCTTTAGACGTAGGAGTATTATTAGGGTTAGGATCATGGCTGGGGTTTGTTTAGGTTAAAGTTTTGGGTTAGGGCTCAAATTAGCATTAGGGTAAATTATAGTTAGGGTAATGGATACAGTTAGGTTCAGGGTTCAGGTTATTTTTATGGTAATGTATAGGTTAGGGTTAGGGATAGTGCTAGAGTTAGGCCAGGGGTTAGCATTAGGTTTAGGATAAGGGTTAAGGTAATGGATAGGGTTAGAGCTAGGGTTAGGGCTTGGATTATGCTTAAGACTAGGGCTAGGTTTAGGATTAGGTTTAAAGATAGTGCAAGGGTTAAAGTTAGGGTTAGGTTTAGGGTAAGGGTTAGGGCTAGGTTTAGGGTTAGTGTTAGGGTTAAAGGTATGGTTGGGTCTCTGATTAGGGCTATGTTTTGGGTTATGTGAAGGGCTAGTGTTAGGGATATGGCTAATGTAAGAACTAGGGTTATGATTAGGGATAGTTTTAGAGTTACCATTAGGGCGAAGTCTAGTTTTAGGATTAGGTTTAGGTTTAGTGTGATGATTGAACTAGGGTTAGTGTTAGGGTCAGAGTCAGGATCAGGGTTCGTTTTAGGGTTAGGGCTAGGACTTGAATTAGGGGTAGGCTTAGGGCTAGATGAGGGGTAAGTATTTGGTTTAGGTTAAGGTTTAGGGTTAGTGCTATGACTCGGTTTTGTTTTCGGGCTAAGGCTAAAATAAAGGGTAGATTTACAAATAGTGTTAGTGTTATTGCTAGTGATAGTGAAAGTTTAGGCTTAGGGGTAGATTTAGAGTTATGATTAATTCTAGGGTTAGGACTATGGCTTGGGTTAGGGCTAAGGTTAGGGCTAGTGTTTGGGTTATGGTCAGGCATAGGGTTAGAACTAGGAATAGGGCTAGGGAGAGATTTAGAGTTAGTTTTAGGGCTAGGGTTAGGTTTAGGTTTAGGGTTAGGTTTAGGGGAAGGGATGCCTGTTTGATTTCCACCTCCATTTCCATTTACCCATATAGGTCAAAATGAAGTGAAACCTTAAAATACAAAGTGTTCATGATAACGAACCATTGATTTGAGAACGCCCAAATCTTGGGAGCATACTAAAGCTAGATAAAAGATGAATCCTGCCCAGTATCAAAGAAATTTGAACAAAACTAACTCTCACCCTAACATTACCTCTAACCCTAGCCCTAGCCCTAACCCTAACCCTAACCTGATTAGAGGACCATTGATCCTAGTACTCCAGCATTTGGGAGCCTTGTGGGGCAAGCTAAGTAATGAATCCTACACAGCATCAAACAAATCTGATCGAATAATTATGGGAGGTATTTCAGTACATGCATATTTCCCTGTTTTCTCCTAAAGGGCCTTTGGATATAGTTGTTTTTGCATCCTTAAGCTTAGGCCTACTTTCACAAGGAACATACCAGAGTCCCTACAGAGAGCTGATGGAGTGTGTGAAGTTTCAAGCAGCACAAACCCTGTTTGATTTTCAGCTCCTTTTACTTTCCCATAAAGGTCAAAATGAAGTAAAATTTTAAAATATAAATTGTTTCTGACAGCAAACATGTGAACAGAGAAGGCCTAAAACTGTGGAACAGAGTAAATCTAGCTAAAAAGATAAATCCTGCCAAGTATCAAAGAATTTTGTATAAAACTACCTCTAAACCTAACACTAGCTCTAACCCTAACCATTCCCCTAACACTAACTTTTTTATGGAACCTTTGATCATAGAAGTTCCAAACCTGGGCAGCCTAGTAGGGCAAGCTAAGGGATGAATGCTGTGCAGTATCAAAGAAATCTGACCAAATAATTGATGGAGTATATCAGAACATGCATATTCCCTTGTTATCTCCTAAAGGACTCTTGGATAAAGTTGTTTTTATATGCTTCAGCTTAGGCCTACTATCACAAGAACAAACCAGAGATTGTGCACAGAGAATTGACGGAGTGTGAAGTTTCAAGCAGCTAGCACCAATTCTGTTTGATTTCAAGTTTCATTTCCTTTTACCTGTATAGGACAAAAATAAACTGAAACTTTAAAATATAAACTGTTTCTTACAGAGAACCATTGAACCTAGGAGTCCCAAACATGTGGAGTATATTAATAATAGGAGAAAAATGAATCCTGCCTAGTATCAAAGAAATTTGAACAAAACTAACTCTAACCCTAATACTAGCTCTAACACTAGCCCTAACACTAACCTTAACACAAACCATAACCTGTTTAAAATAATGGTGATCTTACAAGTCCCAAACTTGGGTAGCCTAGTGGGCTAAACTATCAGATGAATTATATGCAGTATCAAAGAAATATGACCAAATAATTGGGGTGGTATTTCAGTTCATGCATATTTCTCTGTTTTCTGCAAAAGGGCTCTCGGATGAAGCTGTTTATGCCATCTTCATCTTAAGCAACTTTCACAAGAAACAATACAGAGAATTCTCACAGAGAACTGATTCAGGGTCTGAAGTTTTAAGCAGCTAGCACCAACCTGGTTTGATTTCAAACTCCATTTTCATTTACCTATATGGGTCAATATGAAGTGAAACCTTAAAATACAGAGTGCTCCTGATAGTGAACCACAGAAAAAAGAAGTCCCAAACCTGGGGAGCATATTAAGGATAGGGAAAAGATGACTCCTTCCAAGTATCAAAGAAATTTGAACAAAACTAATTTTCTCCCCAACACTACATCTAACCCTAGCCCTAAACCTAAACCTAACACTAACCCTAACCTGATTAGAGAACCATTGATCCTAGAAGTCCCACACTTGGAGAGCTTTGTGGGGACAGCTAAATAATGAATACTATGCAGTATCAAACAAATCTGACCAAATAATTATGGGAGGAATTTCAGTGCATGCATATTTCCCTGATTTCTCCTAATGGGCTCTCAGATAAAGTTGTTTTTGCATGCTTCAGCTTAGGCCTACACTCACAAGGAAAATACTACAGTGTCTCCACAAAGAATTGAGGGTGTGTGTGCAGTTTCAAGCAACTAGCATAAACCCTGTTTGATTTCCAGGTCCATTGACATTTACTCGTATAGGTCAAAATGAAGTAAAATGAAAATATTAACTATTCTGGAACCAAACAGTTGGACCAAAAGACGAAAACCTGGGGAACAGAGTAAGGTTAGTTAAAGATGAATCCTGAATTGAATCAAAGAAATTTGAATTAAGTAACTCTAACCCTATCACTACCTCTAAACCTAGCCCTAATCCAAAGCCTAAACATTAACATAGCTTTATCACTATTACTTTAACCCTAATTTAAATGTAACCATTGCCCAAACCCTAGCTGTAACTTTATCCATTACCATAACCCTAAACCTAACCCTAATGCTTAACGTAGCCCTAACCTTAACCTTTACCCTAGACCTGCTCTAACCCTAGTCCTGCCCTAGACCTAAACCTAGCTCAAAACCTAACACTTACCCTAAACCTACCCTAAACCTAAGCCTAACCCTAATCCTAACCCTAACTCTAGCCCTAATCTTAATCATAAACCTAGCCCCAACCCTAGCTGTAATCCTATCTATTACCCTAAACATAAGCCTAACCCAAATGCTAACAATAGGACTAAACCTAACTGTATAGCTATCCCTAAGGCTACTCAGAACCCTAAACCTAACCTGAACCCTAAATCTAATCCGATCCCTTACCCAAAACCTAATGTTAATTCGAGCCTTAACCCCAGACCTTAACCTAAACCTATCCCTACCCTGACTCTGACACTAATAATACACCTAGCTCTGAACCTGACTAAACCTAACCCTTACATTAGACCTAGCCATATCCTAACCCTAAAACTATCCTTAACCATAATACTAGACCTGACATTACCCCTAGCCCTAATCCTAGCCCTATCCCTAACACAAACTCTCATTCTAGCCCTAAACCTAGCCTTAATCCTAAACTGTACCCTAACCCTAGCGCTAACCCTAAGTATAACCCTCACCCTAGTCCTAAACCTAGCTATTACCCCATTTTCCCAAACTCTAAACCTAACCCTTACCCTAACATTAACCCTAACTCTAGCCGTAATGCTAGGCCTAACCCTAGCACTAATCCTAGCGCTAATACTAGCCCTAATTTACACCTAACCCTAAACCTACTCCTGACCCTAGCCCAAAGAATAAATCTACCTTTAGCTCTAGCCCTATTTTTAGTTCAAACCCTAGTGTTACCGTAACCCTAACACTAACTAAGCCTTAACCTTAGCCCTAACCCTAGCCCTAGCCCTAAACCTAGAACTAACCATAATAAAAAATCTAAGCCTAAACCTCAACCTACCACTAGCCCTAACATTATTACTAATCCTAAAGCTACCCCTAACCTTATCCCTAGCTCTAAAACAAAACTGAGCCATAGCCCTAACCCTAACCTTAGACCTGACATTAACCCTATCTCTAATTCTTACCCTAATCTAACACAAAACCTAACCCTACACATAGCCTTAACCCTAGCCCTAATTTGAGCCCTATCCCCAACACTAAAGGTAACATTGATCCTGTCTCTGACCCTAACACTAACCCTATCTCTAATCATCACCCTGAATCTAAACCTAACCCTAACACTAGACCTAGATTTAACA
This sequence comes from Marmota flaviventris, assembly GCF_047511675.1. Taxonomy (NCBI): domain Eukaryota; kingdom Metazoa; phylum Chordata; class Mammalia; order Rodentia; family Sciuridae; genus Marmota; species Marmota flaviventris. The sequence goes on from NW_027288071.1 coordinate 200,809, forward strand.
CTAACCCTAAAACTAGCGCTATTCATAACCCTAGATCTTACATTAGACATAGTGCTACACTAGCTTTAACCTAACCCGAAACCTAGCCCTATTCCGAGACCTCACCCTGGATTTAATACTAACCCTAACCCTAACTCGGGCCTTAACACTTAACCTAAACCTAACCCTAAACCTAAACCTGTCCTAACCTAAAACCTAACCTGAACCATAGCCCTAATCTTAACCATAACCCTAGCCCTAACCCTAGCTCGAATCCTATACATTACCCTAACCATAACCCTAACTGAATTCTAATCCAAGGCCTAACCCTAATCATAGCCTTCACCTAACCATAACCCTATCCCCAACTGCAGTTCTAATTCTATTTGTTACACTAACCATGACCTAACCTGAACCATAGCCCTAATTTTAACCATAACCCTAGCCCTAACCCCAGTTTGAATACTATCCATTACCCTAACCATAACCCTAACTAAATTCTAACCCAAGGACGAACCCTAATCATAGCAATAACCTAACCATAACCCTAGCCCTAACTGTAGCTCTAATCCTATCCATTAGCCTAACCATAACCCTAACCAAATTCTATCCCTAGTCCTAAGCCTAACTCTATCACTAACCCTAACCCTATCCTTTCATCACTCTAAAACAAACCTGAATCCTAAACCTAACCATAACCATTATGCTAACCCTAACCCTAACCCTAATGCTAATTTGAGCCCTAACACTAAATGTGAACCTAAACCATACCCTAACCCTGAGTCTTACCCTAATAATACGCTAGCTGTGAACCTGACCCCAACACTTAACCTCACCCTTACAATAGACCTAGCCAGAAACCTAATTGTAAAACTATTCCTAAACATAACCCTAGACATGTCATTAGCCCTAGCCCTAAACCTAAAACAAACCCTAGCTCTAATCCTAGCTGTAAGCCTAGCCTTAATTCTAATCCTAATCTTAACCCTAGCCCTAACCTTAATTTTATCCCTTGCACTAACCCTAAACCTAGATGTAACATCATACCTTACCTTTACCCTATCGCTAGCCCTAACATTAGCTCTAAACCTAGGCCTAAACCTAACAATAACCCTAGCACTAATCCTAGCCCTAATTTAGCCTAACCCTAAACATAACCCTAGCCATAGCCCTAAGACTAAGTCTCATTCTCACCCTAGTCCTAGTCCTAGTTCTAAACCTATCCCTTACCATAAACCAAAACTTAGCCCTATCCCTAGCCACAACCCTAGCCCTAACCTTCAACCTAGTCCTAAACATGAACCTAACCCTAACATTAAGCATAAACCTCACCCTAACACTAGCCCTAACCCAAATGCGAATTGGAAAAATAGCCCTAACCCTACCCTAGCCCTAAAACAAACTGAGCCATAACCATAACCATAACCTTTAACCTAAACCAAAACTAACCCAACACTTAGACCTAAACCTAGCTTTAATTTGAGCCCTAACCATAACCCTAGAAATAACCCTGTCTCTGACTCGGACCCTAAAACTAACCCTAGCTCTAAACATCATCCTAATGCTAACCCTAAAACTAGCTCTAATTGGAAACCTAGTTCTTACATAATCATAGCCCTAATGCTAACACAAATTCTAGCCCTAATCCGAGCCGTAACCCTAGTTTAAACCCTAACCCTAACCCTAAACATAGCCCTAAACCTAACCCTAACACAAACCCTAACCCTACCTCTGAAATTATCCCTTACCCTAAGCCAAACCCTCACCCTAATGCTACCCTAGTCCTAACATGAATCCTTAGTGTACCCCAAACACTAACTCTATTACTAGTCCTAACCCTAATCCTCATTATAGCTCCAACCCTAACCCAAACCCAAACCCTTACCCTGACCCTTATTTTGACCCTAACACTAACCCTAGGTCTAAACCTGACACCAACCCTAAATGGAACCCTAACAGTACCCCTACCGGTAAAACTATACCTAAACCTAACCATAACACTAGCACTGGACCAAACCTAATCCTAAATAGAGTCATAAATCTAGCCCTAGCCCTAAAAAAATCCTATCACTAGCCCTAACAAAAACGTTTAAACTAATGCAAAGACTAACTCTATCCTTAGACCCCATGCTAGTCCTAATTCTGGCCCTAACCCTAAACCTAACTCTAATCCAAACAGTGATCCTTACCATAACCCAAATCCTAGGTAAAAACCTTACCCTAACCCAAAACCTAACCCTAACAGTAGACTTATCCATAATGCTAACCCTAAAACTAGACATAAACATAATCCTACCTCTTACATTACCCATAGTCCTAATGCTAGCCATAAACCTTCCACAATACCTAGCCATATTTCTAGGCCTAAACCTAGCCCTAATTGTAACCCTAACTAACCCTAGACCTAACCCTAACCCTAAAACTTGCCATAGCCCTAACCCTAGCTCTAATGCTAACACTTACCCTAAAACTAACCCTAACATTAACCCTAGGCCTAACCCTATACTAGTCCTAATCCTAACCTTAACCCTAGCCCTAACCTTAGCTCTAACCCTATCCATTACCCTAAAGATGAGCCTAACTAAAATGCTAACTCTAGGCCTAATGCTAACTCTATCCCTAACACTAAACTTTTCCATTACTCTAACCTAACTTGAACCCTAATCCTAACCATATCCATTACCCTAACCCTAACTCTATCCCTAACACTAAATCAAGCCTTAACCCTAAACCTTAACCTAAACCACACTCTACCTGGACCCTGACCCTAATAATATACCTAGCTCTAAACCTGACCTTTATCCTAAACCTAAATTGCACTATGCCGGGCCAAAACCTAACCCAAAAACAAACCCTAAACATATACCTAGACATAATATTATCCCTAGCCTTAATACTAGCCGTAATCCTAATACAAACCCTAGCCCCCATCCTAGCCTTAATCCTAACCTGAACCCTAACCCTAGCCCTACCCCTGATTTTAACCCACACATTAGCCCTGAATCTAGCTATAACCTTATCCTTTCCCCTAACACTAACCCTAACTCTAGCCTTATCCATACGCCTAACCCTAAGACTAACCCTAGCGCTAATCCTAGCCCTAATTTAGCCCTAAACCTACCCCTAACCTTAGGCCTAAAACTAACTCTAACACTCGCCCTAGACCTATTTCTAGTTCTAACCCTATCAGTTACCATAACCCTAACACAAGCCCTAATCTTAGCCCTAATCCTAGCCCCAGACCAATCCCTAGACCTAACCATAACTCTAAATCTAACCCTAACCCTAAGCTTAAACGTCACCCTACCACTAGACCGAACACTATCGCTAATACTAAAACTAGACCTAACCCTAGCCGTAGCCCTAAGACAAAACATAGCCATTGCCTTAATCCTACACATTAACCTTAACTGTAACCCTAAACCTAGCCATAACCTCCTTACCCTAATTTGAGTCCTAGGCCTAAAACTAACCTTGACCCTGACTTATATCCTAACACTAAACCTAGCTATAAATATCACACTAACCCTAAAGATAATGCTAACACTAGACCTAGGCCAAACACATACCCTAAATTTAACCCAAATAATAACCCTAGATCTTACATTAGTCATAGCCCTAACCCTAGCCCTAACCTAATCTAAATCTTAGCCCTAATCCAAGCCCCAACATTATCTTTAACCCTAACTCTAAACCTAAACCTAATCCTAAACCTAGCTTTAATACTAACCATAATCCTAGCCCTAACTCTACTTCTAATCCTATCCATTACCTTAACCCTAACCTTAACCCTAATGCTAAACCTAGGATAACCCTAACCCTATCTATAATCCTACCCCTATCCATTACCCTAAACCTAAAATGAACCCTAAACCTAAACATATCCATTACCCTAACCATAAACCTAAACCTAATGCTAATTTGAGCCCTAACACTAAACCTTAACCTAAACAAACCCTAACTCTGACCCTGACCCTAACAATACCCTAGTTCTAAAAGTGACCCTATCCCTCAAACTAATCCTTAAACTATACCTAGCCATAAAACTAAACCTCAAAATATCCCTAACCATTATAACCTTAGACCTCATATTAGCCCTAGCCCTAATATAGGCCTAACCCCAACACAAAGCCTAGCCCTGATCCTACTCCTAAACCTAGCCTTAATCCTAACCTGAACCCTTACCCTAGCCCTATCCCTAATTTTAACTCTCGCCCTAGCCCTGACCCTAGCTATAACCCCATCCCTTCCCCTAAAACTAATCCTAAACCTAACACTAACACTAACCCTAATCATAGGCCTAAAAATAACACTAAACCTAGCATCAATCCTAGCCCTAATTTAGCCCTAACCCTAACAGAACTCCTAACCCTAGCCCTAAGACTAACTCTAACTCTCACCCTAGCCCTATTTCTATTTCTAACCCTATCCATTTCTGTAACCCTAACATTAGCCCTAAACTTAACCCTAACCCCAGGCATAGCCCTAACTGTAGATCTAACCATAACTCTAAATCTAACCCTGACCTTAAGCCTAAACTTCACCATACCACTAACTTTACACTATTGCTAATCCTACAACAAGTTCTAACCTTAGCCCTAGCCCTAAAATAAAACCAAGTCATTGCTCAAACCTTAAACCATAACCTAAATCAAACTATTCCCCTACAACTAGCCATAACCCTAGCTCAAATTTGAGTCCTAGGACTAAAACTAACCCTGACCCAGACTCATATGCAAACACTAACCCTAGCTCTAAATATCATCCTAACACTAAAGCTAATGCTAACACTAGACCTAACCCAAACCCTAACCCTAAAACTAACCCTAATCATAACCCTAGTTCTTACATTAGTCAGAGCCCTAACCCTAGCTCTAACCCTAATACAAAAATAGCCCTAATCTGAGCCCTCACACTAGATTTAACTCTAAACCTTACCCTAACCCTAGCCATAAACCTAACTGTAACACTAGTCCTATCCCTAGCTCTAACCCTATCCCTTAACCTAAACCAAACCCTATCCACAATGCTAATCCTAGTCCTAATCCTAACCCTTAGCCTAAACCAAACACTAACCCTATTACTAGTCCTAACCCTAGCCCTCATTCTAGCTGTAACCCTAAACCAAAACCTAACCCTAACTTTCACCCTTATTCTGACCCTAATACTAATTATAGGTCTAAACCTGACCCTTAGCCTAAATTGAACTCTGAATCTAGCCCTACCAGTAAACTTTTACCTAAACCTAAGCCTAACACTAGCCCTAGACCTAAACATAATGCTAAATCTAGTGTTAACTCTAGCCCTAGCCCTAAACAAAACCTTAGTCCTATCCCTAACAATAACCCTTAATCTAAACCAAATACTAACCCTACCCCTATACCTAATGCTAGTCCTAATTCTTCTGTTCACCCTAACCTGAACACTGACACTGACACTAACAATAAACCTAGTTATAAACCTGACCATAAACCAAAATATAAACCTAACATTAGACCTAGCCATAACCCTATCCCTAAAACTACCACAATTACAACCCTAGATCTCACATTACCCATAGCAATAACCTTAGGCCTAAACCTAAAACAAAACCTAGTTCTAATCAGAGGCCTGAACCTACCCTAAGCATAACCCTAACTCTAACCCTAGACCTACCCTAACCCTAACCCTCACCTTAGTCCTAAACTTAACTCAAAGCCTAAACCTTAGCCTAAACAAAAGCCTAGCCCTATCACTAACAATAACCCTAACCCTATCCAAATCCTAACCTTAAAGCTAGCCCTAACCCTATCAATTACCCTAACTCTAACCCTAACCCTAATGATAACCCTAGCCCTAACCCTAACTGAAACCCTAATCCAAACCCTAAACCTAACCCTAGAACTAAACCTAAACCTAATCCTTGCCATATCCCTCACCCAAACTTAAACCCTAACCCTTACCCTAAACCCAATAGTAAACCTAGCCCTAAAACTAAACTCAACCCTAAAGCTAACCTTACATCTAATCCAATCTATCACCCTAAACCTAAACCTAACTCTAATGAAAACCCTAGCCCTAACCCTAAACCTAATCCTAACCATTTCTATAACCCTAAAACTAGACCTAACACTTAATCTAACCCTCACCCTAGAACTAACCCTAACTCAAAACTTTACCTTTACCCTAAACCTAATTGTAACCCTACTCTAAGCTAGGGTTACTAGCCCTAATCCAATCTCTAACCTTAACTCCAGCCCTAATCCTAACCATAACCCTAGCTCTAACCCTATACATTACCCGTATGATAACCCTATTTCTAATGCTAACCCTAGGCCTAACACTAACCCTATCGCAAACCATAAATCTCTCCATTACCCTAAACCTACATTGAACCCTAAAACTAACCCTATCCATTACTGTAAACCTAACTTTAACCTAGATATAACCCTTAATCCAAATCTTAACCTAATCCTACACCTAAGCCTAACACTAACACTATACCTAACCCTAATACTAATTTTATACCTAGCCCTAACCCTAAGCCTAAGACTAAAACAAAATTGAGCAATTGCCCTAACCTTAAACCTTAACTTAATCTAAACCATAACACAAAACTAGACCTAACCTTAGCCCTAATTGGAGCCATAACGCTAACCTTAAACTAACACTGACCCTGACTCATATCCTAACACTTGCCCTAGCTCTAAACACCACCCTAAACTTAAACCGAACCCTAACAATAACCCTAGCCTTAGTTCGAGTCCTAAACCTAACTTTAAAACTAACACTGACCGAACAAATATACTAACTGTCACACTAGCTCTAAACACTACCCTCAACTGAAACCAAACTATAACAGTAAGCCTAGCCCTTATTTGAGTCCTAACCCTAACCCTAAAACTTACACTGTCCATGACTCATATCCTAACACTAGCCCTAGCTATAAATATCACCTTAACTTTAAACCTAAACATAACACTAGACCTACCCCTAACCCTAACTCTAATTGTAACCCTAGTTCTTACATTAGCCATTGCCCTAACCCTAGTCCTCACCCTAACACAAAAACTAGCCCTAATCCAAGACCTAAACCTAGATTTAACTGTAACCTTAATCTTAACTCTAGCCCTAAACCTAGCTCTAAGCCTTTCCCTTATCATAAGTGAAACTCTAACCATAATGGTAACCCTAGACCTGTCCCTAATCCTTAGACCAACCAAAACCCTAACCCTATTAATAGTCCTAAACCTATCCCTCACTCTAGCTCTAACCTTATCTCAAACCCTAATTCTAACCCTGACCCTTATTCTGACCCCAACACTAATCCTAGGTAAAAACCTGACCCTAACCCTAGACAAAACCCTAACACTAGCCCTAGACCTAAACCTAATCCTAAATCTAGCCTTAACTCTAGCCCTAGACCTGAACAAAAACCTAGCCGAAGCCCTTACAATAAACCTTAACCTAACACAAACATTAACCATATCCCTAGACCAAGACCTATTCGTAACCATAACCCTAACCCTAATATTAGCTCTAACCCTATCCATTATCCTAACCATTACCCCTACCCAAATGCTAACTCTAGGCCTAACACTAACCCTATCGCTAACCCTAACCCTATCAATTACCCTAAATCTAACCTGAACCCTAAACAAAACCCTATCATTACCCTAACCCTGACACTAATGCTAATTCAAGGCCTAACCATAAACCCTAAATTCAACCAAACTCTAACTCTGACACTGACCCTAATAATTCTCATAGCTCTAAACCAGAACCTTACACTAACCCTAACACTTACATTAGACCTAGCCACAAACATAACCCTAAAACTATTCTCAACCATAACCCTAGATGTGACATTAGCCCTAGTACTAATCCTAGCCTTTAACCCTAACAAAATATCCAGTCCTTATCCTAGCCCTAATCATAGCCTTAATCCTAACCCTAATCCTAAATCTAACCCTAGCCCTAACCCTAATACTAACACTAGCCTTAATCTTATCCCTAATTCCACATATCCCTAACCCTAACGCTAGACCTAAGACTAACTCTAACTTTCACACTTTCCTATCACTTGTTCTAAACCTATCCCTTACCATAACCCTAAACCAAGCCCTAAACCTAGTAATAACCCTTGCTCTATGCATAGCCCTAGCACTAAACTTAGATCAAAATCTAACACTAAATCTAACCCTAAACCGAAGCCTAAGCCTAACCGTAACACTAGCCCCAAGCCTAACAATAATCCTAAAACTAGCCCTAACCCTAGCCCTAGCCCTAAAAAAAACGAGCCATAGCAGCTCTAACACTACCCCTTAAACTAAACCAAACCCTAGCCATACACCTACACCTAACCCTAGCCTTAATTCGAGTTTTAAGGCAAACCCTAAATCTAACCCTGACCCTGACTCTGAAACTAACACTAACCCTAGCTCTAAACATCACCCTAACCCTAAACCTAACCCTAACACTAAACCTAGCTCTAATCTCAACCCTAAAATTAGCCCTAATCATAACCCTGATACTTACATTAGCCATAATCCTAACCCTAGCACTAACTTAACACAAAACCTAGCCCTAATCTGAGCCCTAAACCGAGCTTTAAACCTAACCCTAACCCTAACCATAACTCTAGCCCTAATCATAACAATAAGCCTAGCCCTAACCGTAGCTCTAACTCTATCCATTATAATAACCATAACTCTAACCCTAAAGCTAAACCTAGGCCTAAACCTAAGCCTATCGCTAAACCTATCCCTATCCATTTCCCTAAACCTAACATGAATCCTAATATTAAGCCTAACATTATCCTAACCCTACCCCTATAGCTAATTCTATCTCCAACTTTAAGCCTTAACCTATACCAAACCTTAACCCAGACCTTGACCTTAATAATAAGCCTATCCCTAAACCTGACCCTAACCTAAACCTTACACTAGATGTAGCCATAATCCTAAATCTAAAACTATCTTTCAACATAATTTTAGACTTGAAATTAGCCATACTTCTAATCCTAGGCCTAACCGTAAAACAAACACTAGACCTTATATTGCTCTAAACCTAAAGTTAATCAATACCCTAACACTAACCCTAGCCTTAACCCTAATTCTAAACATCACCCTACCTCTCAACATAGCTATAAAACCATCCCTCACCCTAAACTTAATCCTACATCTAACCCTAACTCTATGCTTAACCCTAACCCTAATCCTATCCCTAATTCTAGCCCTATCACTAACCCTAATCCTAACTTTAGCCTGAAGACTAACTCTAATTCTCACACTAGCCCTATTGATATTTCTAACCCTATCTCTTACCATCACCTTAACCCTAGCCCTAACCCTAGCCCTATCCTTAGTCCTAGCCCTAACCCTAGATCTAACCCTAACTCTAAATCTAACCTTAACCCTAAGCCTAAGCCTAACACTAACACTAACCCTAACCCTAACCCAAATGCTAATTGTAAAAATAACCCTAACCCTAACCCTAGCAGTAAAACAAAACCAAACAATAGCCCTAACCCTAAACCTTAACTTAAACCAAACACTAACACTACACCTAGACCTAACCCTAGCCTTAATTCGAGTCCTAACAGTAACCTTAAAACTAACCCTGACCCTGACTAATATCTTAAACTCACCCTAGCTCTAAACATGATCCTAACCTTAAACCAAAACCTAACAATAACCCTAGCCTTTATTTGAGTCTTAAATCTAACCCTAAATCTGACTCATATCCTAACACTAACCCTAGCTCTAATTATCACCCTAATTTTAAACCTAACCCTAACATTAGAACTACCCTAACCCTAACCCTAAAACTAACCCTAATTGTAACCCTAGTTCTTACATTAGTGATTGCCCTAACTCTAACACAAAAACTAGCCTTAACCCTAACCATAATCCTAACCCTAAACAGAAAACTAACCCTAGACCTGACCCTAAACTAATACTCGCTATAGCCCTAACCATAGATCAAACACTAATCCTTACCATAAACCTAAACATAACCATAGACCTAACCCTAAACTTAAATCTAACTCTGTCCCTAACCCTAAACCTCCATCTAACCGTATTTATTACCCTAACCCTAACACTAAACTTAATTATAATCATTTCCCTAACCTTTACCCTAAGCCTAAACCTACAGTAATCCTATCCCTAAACATAACCCTCAACTTAACCGTTGCTCTAACCCTAATCATAGCTCATAACCTAACTCTTACACTAAACATAACACTAACCCTAACCCTAGTTCTAACCCATACCCTAACACAAACTCAAGACCTAATCCTAATCATAAGTCTAGCTATAACCTTAGCTCTAACTATCTATTACCCTAATTATAATCAATACCCTATTGCTAACTCTAGGCCTAACCCTACCTCAAGACCTAATCTTAACCGTAACCCTAGCCCTAACCTTGACTCTAAGAGTATCCATTACCCTAAACATAACCCTTTCCCTAATGCTAACCCTAGGCCTAACCCTAAACCTATCACTAAACCCAACACTATCAATAACCCTAAATCTAACCTGTACCCTAAATCTAACCCTATAATTACCCTAACTGTAACCCTAATGCTAACTTGAGCCCTAACCCTAAACTCAAACCTAAAAGAAACCCTAACCATGACCCTTACCCTAATAATTCTAGGTTAGGATAGCTCTAATGTAACCCTTACCCTAAACCTAATCCTTACATTAGACATAGTCAAATTTTAACCCTAAAACTACCCATAACCATAACCCTAGACCTGACATTAGCCCTAGATATAATCCTAGCCCTAAGCTGAACACAAACACTAGCCCATATTAGCCCTATTCATAGCCTTTTTCATAACCCTAACATTAAACCTAAGCCTAACTTAAAACCAACCCTATCCCTAATCTTAGACCTAACTGAGCCCTATCCCTAACCCTAATTCTAACCCTATCCCTAAAACTAAGTCTAACTCTCTCCCTAGCCCTAAAACTAGTTCTAACCCTATCCCTTACTGGAAATCTAAACCTAGCCCTAACCCTGGACCTGACCCTAGCCCTAGCTCTAACCCTAGATCTAACCTTAACTCTAAATCTAACCCTAATGCAAAGCCTAAGCCTAAACCTAACACTAATCCTAACCCTAACCCTAATGCTACCCCTAAAACTAGCCCGAACTCTAGCCCTAGACCTAATACAAAACTGAGCCATAGCCCTAACCCTAACCCTTAACCTAAACCAAACCCTAACCCTACACCTAGCCCTAACCCTAGTCCTAATTCTAGTTTTAAGCAGAACCCTAAAACTAACCCTAACCCTGATTCTGATGCTAACACTAACCCTAGCTTTAAACATCACCCTAAACATAACCCTAAACATAACACTAGACCTAGCCCTAACCCTAACACTAAAACTAGCCCTAATAGTAACCCTAGGACTTACATTAGCCATAACCCTAACCTAGCCCTAACTTAACCCAAAACCTAGCCTAATCTGAGCCCTAAACTGAGCTTTAACCCTAACCCTAACCTTAACCCTAAACCTATCACTAAGAATAACCATAATCTTAGCTCTAACCCTAGCCCTAACCCTATCCATTACCCTACCCATAATCCTAACCCTAATGCTACCCATAGGCCTAAACCTTACCATATCCCTAATCCTAACCCTACCCATTACCCTAAACCTAACTTGAAACCTAAACCTTACTGTATCATTATTCTAATATTAACCCTATGCAAATTTGAGCCCTAAATTTAAACCTTAACCTACCCCAAACACTAATCATGACCCTGACCCAAACAATACCCTTAGCTCTAAACCTGACCCTAACCCTAAACCTAACCCTTACACTACATCTAACCTAACACTAAACTATCTTTAACTGTAAATCTGGACCTGAAATTAGCCCTAGCCCTAATCCTGGCCCTAAACCTAGCCTTATTCCTAATCCAAACCATAACCCAAGGTTTAACCCTAATTCTAACCCTTTCCCTAGGCCAAACCTAGCTATAACCCCATTCCTTACCCTAAACCTAACCATAACCCTAAACCTAACCTTAATCTTAAACCTAACCGTAACCCTTGCCTTAACCCTAGGCCTAACACTAACACTAAGCCTACACTAACCCTAATTTAGTCCTATCCTAACCCTAAACCTAGCCTTAATACTAACTCTAACTCTTGCCCTAGCCCTATCCATAGTTCTATCCTTAGCCCTAGCCCAACCCTGGATTTAAACCTAACTCTAAATTTAAACCTAACTCTAAATTTTACCATAACCATAATCCTAATCCAAACTCTAACACTAGCCCCAACAATAATGCTAATCCTAAAACTTTCCTTACCCTAGCCCTAGCCATAAAACAAAACCAAGCCATTTCCCTAACCCTAACCCTTAGCCTAACCCAAACCATAAAGCTACACCTAGCCCTAACCGTAACTCTAAAAATAACTCGGACCCTGGCGCTGATTTTAACACTAATTCTAGCTCTAAACATCACCCTAACCTTAAATTAATCCTAACACTAGACGTAGCCTTAACTCTAACCCTAAAACTAGCCCTAATAATAAAGTTAGTTCATACATTAGTCATTGTCATAACCCTAGCCCTAACCCTAACACAAATCCTACCCCTAGTTCTAGTCCTAAAGCAACCGTAAACCCTAATCTTAACCCTAACACTAGCCTAACCCTAACCATAACCCTAGCCCTAACCATAGCTCTAACCCTATCCCTTACCCTAAGCCAAACCTAAACCAAATGCTAACCCTGGTCCTAACGATAATCCTTAGCCTAACTTAAACACTAACAGTATTATTAGTCCTACCCTAGCCCTCATTCTAGTTCTAACCCTAACCCTGATCCTTACTCTGATCCTAGGAGTAACCCTTGGTCTAAACCTGACCCTTACCCTAAACCACACCCTAACACTAGCCCTAAAGTTAACACTATAACTATACCTAAACCTAACACTAAATCTATACCAAAACTAATCCTAAATATGCCTATAATACTAGCCCTAGACCTAAGCAAAATCCTAGCTCTAGCCCTAACAATAAACCCTAACCTAAACTAAACACTTACCCTACAACTAGACCTAATACTAGTCATAATTCTGGCTCTAACCTAACCCTAATCCTATCCGGAACACTGACCCTGACCCTAACTCTAAACCTGACCCTAACCCAAAACCTAATCCTAACATTAGACCTAGCCATAACCCTAAAACCAATACTAGCCCTAAACATAATCCTAGCCCTAACCCTATTTTAACCCTAATCATAACCCTAACAGTAGCCCTAAACCCAACCATAGTCCTAACACTAGCCCTAAATCTAACACAAAACCTAGCCATAATCCTAGGCCTAAACTTAGCCTTAAGCATAACCCTATCCCTAACACTAAACCTTGCCTTAGACTTAACCCAATTCAAAGCCAAACCCTTAACGTAAACATTACCCTAGCCCTATCCTAAACCATAACCCTAACCCTAGCTCTTATCCTAACCTTAATCCTAGCTTGAACTTTACTTCTCAGCCTGTCAATTACCCTAACCCTAACCCTAATTATAACCCTATCCCTAATACTAAACCTAACCCTAAACATAAACATATCCCAAGACCTAACCATAAACCTAAACCTCACCATAGCCCTAATATTAGCAGAAACATTAAGCCATACACTAAACCTAAACCTAAAACTACCCCTAATCCATACCCTAACCCTAACCCTAAATCTAACATTATCCATTACCCTAAACCTAACCCTAACTGTAATGGAAACCCTAGCCATTCCCGAATACTAAACCAAAACCTAACAATAAACATAACCCTAGAACTAAACATAAACCTAACCTTCACCCTAGGCCTAATCCTAGCTCAAACACTAACACTTACACTAAATAACCATAACCCTATCCCTAAACCTAACACTTATCCTAAACCAAACCCTATCCTTATCACTAAACCTAACTCTAATCCTAGACTTAATTCAAACAATAACCTAGCCCTAACCTTATCTCTAAATCTATCCATTATGCTAAACATAATCTTAACCAAATGCTAACCTAAACCCTATTGCTAAACCTAACACATCCATTACCATAAACCTTAGCTGAAACCTAAACCTAACATTATCCATTACCCTAACTCTAAGCCTGAACCTAACACTAATTCAAGACCTAACCCTAAACTTTGACCTTAACCAAATGCTAACCCTGACCTTAACCCTAATAATACTGTACCCTTAACCCTAATAATAACTGTAACCTGACCTTTACGCTAAACATAGCCTTAGCACTAGTTCGAGCCCTGAACCTAACAGAAACCCTATCCCTAAACCTAGCCTTAATCCTAACATAAACACTAACCCTACAACTAATCCTAATTCTAACTCTCACCCTAGCCCTAAAGCTAGCTATAACCCCACCCATTCCCCTAAACTTAATCCTAAAACCAATTCTAATCCTAAATATAGCACTACCACTAGGTCTAACTCTAACACTAACCCTAGCCCCAATTCTAGCCCTAATTTAGCTTTAACCCTAACCCTAAATCTAAGCCTAGACCTAAATCTAAATCTAACTCTCTTCCTAGCTGTTTCCCTTGTTCTGACCTATCCTTTAATGTAACACTAACCCTATCCCTAACCCTAACCCTTGATCTAAAACTAACTCTATATTTAAACCTAACCCTAAACCTAAACCTCACCCTAACACTAGCCCTAACCCTAACACTAATTCAAAATCTAGCCCTAACCCTAGTCCTAGCCCTAAAACAAAACACAGCCTTAGCCCTAACACTAAGCCTAACCCATAGAAGCCAAGATGAAGTGAAACCTTAAAACACAAACTGTTCCTGACAATGAACCTTGAACTGAAAAGGTCCAACCTGGGAAACATGGTAATGCTAGGAAAAAGATGAATCCTGAGTAGTATCAAAGAAATTTGAACAAAACTAACTCTAAGCTTAGCATTAGTTCTAACCCTAGCCCTAACTCCAATCCTAAAACTAAGCCTTTCCTGTTCATAGAGCTTGATCATAAAAGTCCCAAAATTGTGGTGCCTAGAAGGCAAGGTAACAGATGAATCCTGCCCAGTATCAAAAAAACACCCTGACCAATAATTGGGGGAGGTGTTTCAGTACATGCCTATCTCCCATGTTTTCTCCTAAAGTGCTCTTGGATAAACTGATTTTTCATGCTTCAGCTTAAGGGACTTTCACAAGGAACATACCAGAGCATGACACAGTGAAGTGATTGAATGTGTGAAGTTTCATGCAGCTAGCACCAACCCTGTTTGTTTTCCAGCTCCATTTCCATTCACACCTATAGGCCATAATGTAGTGGAAATTAAAAATTCAAACTGTTCCTGACACTGAACCATTGAACCTTGAAGGCCCAAACTTGGAAACCCTACTAAGGTTGGTCAAGGATGAATCCTGTACAGTATCAAAATAATACGACCAAAAAAATTCAAAGCTCTTTTAGGACATGTGTATTTTGCTTGCTCCTCAAGCACTCAGAGATAAAGCTGTTTCTTTCTACTTCTGCTTAGGGATACTTCACAGGAAACAAACTAGAGAATGCTCACTGAGAACTGATTGAGTGTGTGAAGTTTCAAGCAGCTAGCACAAACCCTGTTTGATATCTAGCTTCATTTCCATTCACCCCTATAGGGCAAAAAGAGGAGAAACATGAAAATTAAAACTGTTCCTGAGAGAAAACCCTTTTATGTAGGAGGCCCAAACATTTGGAGTATAGTCAAAATAGGAAAAAGGTGAATCCTGCCCAGTATAATAGAAATTAAAAAAAAAACAACAACAACAACAACAACAAAAAAAAACTGGCTCTAATCCTAACACTAGGTCTAAACCTAGTCCTAACACTAAGTCTAACCCTAAACCTAATCTGCTTAGAGAGCCTTTGATCATAGAAGTTTCAAAATTGGGGAGTCTAGTGGTGAAAGCTTGTAGATGAATCATGGGCAGTTTCAAAGAAAATTGACAGAATAATTGGGGGAGCTATTTCAGTATAAACATATTTCCCTGTTTTCTACTAAAGTGTTCTCAGATAAATTTGTATTGCATGCTTCAGCTTATTACTAATTTCACAAGGAACAAACCAGAGAGTGCCCACAGAGAACAGATTGAGTGTGTGAAGATTCAAGCAGTTAGCACCAACCTTGTTTGATTTCCAGCTCCATGTCCATTTACCCATGTAGGTCAAAATGAAGTGAATCCATAAAATACAAATTGTTCCTGTTAGCAAAGAATTGAACCGAGAAGGCCGAAAGCTGGGGAACATAGTAAGGATAGGTAAAAGTGTATCTTGCCTAGTATCAAAGAAAATTGAAGAAGACGAATTTTAACCCTAACACTAGACCTAACTCTAACCATAAGCCTAACCCTAACCTGTTTAGAGAACCGTAGATCATAGAATTCTCAAAGTTGAGGAGCCTAGTGGAGAAAGCTACCAGATGATTCCTGCCCAGTATCAAAGAAATCTGACCCAATGATTGTGGGAGGTAGTTAAATACATGTATATTTTCATATGGTCTCATAAAATGCTTTTGCATAGTGGTTTTTTTGGATGCCTTATCTTTGGGATACTTTCACAAGAATAAAACCAGAGCATCCTCACAGAGACCTGATTGAGAGTGTGAAGTTTCAAGCAGCTAGCAAAAACCCTGTTTTATTTCCAGCTCCATTTCCACTTACCCATATAGGTTAAAATGAAGTGAAACCTTAAGATAAAAACTGAAATACTGACAGCAAACCGATGACTCTAGAAGGTCCAAATCTGCGGACTATACTAAGGCTAGGTAAAAGATATATCCTGTCTAGTATAAAAGAAATTTGAACAAAACTACTGTAAACCTAACACTAGATCTATCCTTAATCCTAACCCTACAGCTCACCATAGCCTGTTTAGAGAACATTTGATCATAGAAGTACAAAATTATGGGAGCCTAGTGGGATAAGCTAACAGATAAATCCTGCACAGTATCAACGAAATCTAAGCAAATAATTGGGGGAAGTCTTTCAGTACATGCATACTTCCTTGATTTCTCCAAAAGTGGTCTGGGATAAAGTTGCTTTGCATGTTTCATCTGAGGGCAACATTCATAAGGAACAAACCAGAGAGTGCCCACAGAGAACTGATTGAGTGTGTGCAGTTTCAAGCAGCTATCAACAACCCTGTTTGATTTCATGCTCCATTTCTCTTCAAGAAAATACTTCAAGGAAATAAAGTGAAATCATAAAATACAAACTGTTCCTGACAGCAAACCATTGAACCAAGAAGGCCTAAAACAGGGAACATTGTGAGGCTAGGTAAAAGATGAATCCTGCCCTCGCTCTAACCTTAACACTAGGTTTAAATCTAGCCCTTACCCTAACCATAAACCTAACCATAATCTGTTCAGAGGACCTTTTATCATAGAAGTCCCAAATTAAGGGAGCCTAGTGGGGCAAGCTAACAGATGAATCTTGCGCAGTATAAAAGAAATCTGACCAAATAATTTGGGGAGGTAGTTCAGTACATGTATATTTCCCTGTTGTCTCCTAGAGTACTTTCAGATAAAGATGTTTTTGCCTGCTTCAGCTTTGGGAAACTTTCACAAGGAAGAAATCAGAAAGTGCCCACATAGAACTGATTGAAAGTGTGCAGTTTTAAGCAGTGAGCACTTACCCTGTTTGATTTCAATTTCTATTTCAACTTACCTGCATACGTCAAAATGAAGGAAACCTTAAAATACAAACTGTTCCTGACAGGAAACCATTGAAGGGATTAGGCCCAAACCTGGGGAAAATAGTAAGGCTAGGTAAACGATGAATTATGCCAAGTATCAAATGAATTTGAACAAAACTCACTCTAACTCTAATACTAGATCTAATCCAACCCTAAACTAATTCTAAACTGTTTTGAGTACCTATGATCATAGAAGTCCCAAACTTGGGGAGCCTAGCAGTGCAACTTAACCCATGAATCTTTCAGTGTCAAAGAATAAAAAATTGGGGGACGTATTTAAGTACATTCATATTTCCCTGTATTTTTTTCTTAAAGTGCACATGGATAAATTGTTTTCCATGCTTCAGCTTAAGGTATTTTCACAAAGAAATCCAAAGAGTGTGCACAGAGAGCTGATTGAGTGTGTGAAGTTTCATGCAGCTAGCACCAACCCTGTTTGATTTCCAGCTCCATTGCCATTCACACCTATTGGCCACTATGAATTGAAACTTAAGAATTCAAACTCTTCCTGACACTGAACCATTGAACCTTGAACGGCCAAACTTGGTGAGCCTACTAAGGCTAGGTCAAGGATAAATCCTGTAGAGTATCAAATTAATCTGACCAAAAAAATTTGAAGCTTTTCCAGTACATGTGTATTCTGCTGGCTCCTAAAGCACTCAGAGATAAAGCTATTTCTTTCTACTTCATCTTAGGGCTACTTCCACAACAAACACCAGATTATGCTCACTGAAAATTGATGGAGTGTGTGAAAGTTTCAAGCAACTAGCTCAAACCCTATTTGATTTCCAGCTTCATTTCCATTCACCCCTATAGGGCAAAAAGAAGAGAAACATGAAAATTGAAACAGTTTCTGAAAGAAAACCTTTTATGTAGAAGGCCCAAACATTTGGATTAGTCAAAATAGGAAAAAGATGAATCTTGCACAGTATCATAGAAATTTGAAAACAAAACTAACTCTTACCTTAACACTACATCAAATCCTACTCATAAAACTAACCCTAACACTAACCTTAACCTGTTTAGAGTCCCTTTCATCCTAGAAGTCTCACACTTGGGGAGCCCAGTTGGGTAGGATACCAGATAAATCTTTCACAATATCAAATAAATCTGACCAAATAATTGGGGAGGTAGTTCAGTACATGCATATTTCCCTGTTTTCTCCTAAAGTGCTCTCACATAAAGGTGCTTTGCATGCTTAAGCTTAGAGCTACTTTGACAAGGAATAAACCAGAGAATGCCCATAGAAAACTGATTGAGTGTGTGAAGTTTGAAGTAGCTAGCACCAACCCTGTTGGATTTCCAGCTCCATTTCCATTTATACACATAGGTCAAAATGAAATGTAAACTTAAAATACAAACTGTTCAGGAGAGAAAACCCTTGACCCAAGAGGCCCAACCCTAGAGAATATAGTATGGTTAGGTAAAAGTTGAATCCTGCCCAGTATCAAAGAAATTTAAACAATACTAAATCTAACAAAACACTAGCTGTAACCGTAGCTCTAACTTAATACTGATTGAGTGTGTGAAGTTTCAAGCAGCTAGCACAAACCCTGTTTGAGTCCAGCTCCATTTCCATTCACCCCTATAGGACAAAATGAAGTTAAAGATAAAAATTAAACTGTTCCTGAGAGCCAACACTTTTACTAGGAGGAAAAAGATAAATCCTTCCCAGTATCCAATAAGTTGAATAAAACTAACTCTAACCCTAACACTAGTTCTAACACTTGCCCTAAATCTAACCTAACCCTAAGCCTAACCTGTTAAGAGAACCTTTGATCATAAAAGTTTTAATCTTGGGGAGACTAGTGGGGCATACATACAGAGGTCCTGCACAGTATCAAAGAAATCTGACCAAATAATTGGGGGAGGCATTTCAGTACATGCATATTGCCCTGTTTTCTCCTAAAGTGCTCTTGGATAAAGTTGTTTTGCATGCTACAGCTTATGGCTACTTTTACAAGGAAGAAACCAGAGAGTTCCCACAGACAACTGATTTAGTATGTGAAGTTTCAACAAGCTAGCACCAACCTCCTGATTTCGAGCTCCATATGCATTTACCCATATAGGTCAAAATGAAGTGAGCCATTAAAAACAAACTATTCCCAACAGCAAACCATTGAACCTAGAAGGCCCAAAACTGGGCGAATATTAAGGCTAGGTAAAAGATCAATCTTCCCAGTATCAAAGAAATTTCAACAACACAAACTCTAAACCTAACACTAGCTCTACAGCTAGCCATAACCGTAACACTAATCCTTACCTGTTTAGACAGCCATTGATCCTAGAAGTGCCAACCTTGGGGAGCCTAGTGGAGCAAGCTAAAAGATGAATACTGCACAGTATCAAAGAAATCTGATCAAATTTTTGAGAGACTTATTTCAGTACATACGTGTTTCTCTGTTTTCTCCTTAAGGGCTCTCAGATACAGTTGCTTTTGCATGCTTCAGCTTTGGCCTACCTTCAAAAGAAAGAAACCAGAGAGTGCCCACTGTGAACTGATTGTGTGAAGTTTCAAGCACCTCCTGCCAACCCTGTTTGATTTCCAGCTCAATTTTCATTCACATCAATAAGCCATGATGAAGGGAAAACTTAAAATACAAAATTTCCTGACAGAGAACCATTGAACCGACAAGGCCCAAACCTGTGGAACACAGTAAGGCTAAGTAAAAGATGAATCCTGCCCAGTGTCATAGAAATCTGAAAAAAAAAAAAATAGGGCCCCATGGGTCCTCTCGGCACAGATGGAAGGCTGTGCTGCACAGTTTCTCTGGGCGTACACAGCAGTCTCAGCCGCATGGGTGCTCTCTGTGCAGATGGAAGGCAGCAAAGAACACAGAGGGTTTGCTTGCAGGTCACCAGACTGAGCTCTGGACACAGCACAAGGTCACTCCAGAACCACCCACGTCACCAAACACCATACATGGGTAATAGATTGAATCCATCTTGCAAAAACTTACTCGCCATCTATTGGTGGGCATGGCTACCAGCTTGGTTCTGCAGCTTATAAGGTATCTGGTTTCCAACTCCCCTACCTCCAGCAGTGATAACTCAAGATTTTTCTCACAAGCTTTTGGGAGGTGTAGCTATCAATGCGGAACAGCATCTGTACAGGCACCTGGTTTCCAATTCAGAGACTCAGAGTAGGGAGGCTCTAGTTGGAAGCTCAAGTCCTCTCATCATGGCTACCTCCACCACCCTGAGCTCAGAGACTCAAGCTAGGAATCAACAACTCCACTTACTGCAAGAAAAGAAAACAGAGTTCTGGGAGACTTTTTTTTTCTTTCTTACTTTTCTTTCTCTTCTTATCCATTCTCCTCTACCTTTCCCCCTCTGGTCCTCACAACCACAACATATGTGAAACCAAGAACTTTCCATGAAATTGGACTTTAAAGCTGAATCACTAGAATTGTATAATATACAAGAATTGCATAGGCCCCACCTCACCACCCCTTTATTTGCTCTTATGTTTTTCTCCCTCTCTTTCTTTCCTTGTTATATTTTTCTTTTTTCTTTCTCCTTCTATTGCACTTTCAGCCTCCTAAATTTACTATTTATACATAGAGTAATTTTATGAATACAGATAAGGAGTTTCAATTTATACCTTCTTCCATAAATTCCCCCGGTCTATTCATTAGAGTTCTCCAAAGTTGCTGAGTTAGAATCATAACATACCCTCACTTCTTTCCACCTTAACATAGCATCCTACCACTGACCCTCAGTTCTCTATACACCACCAGAATTGGTATGCCTTTTATGAAACTAATGACTATATTCTAAATAATAATTGAAGCCAACATCTGTAGACACATATTCTAAATATAAATGTATTTATAATGGTTAGGCTTAGGCTTCGGGTTGGGGTTATATTTAGAGTTCGGTTTTGATCTATGGTTAGGGCTAGGGTAAGGATAGGGCAAGGGTTAGGACTAGAGTTTGGGTTAGGTTTAGGATTATGGTATGGGTTAGGGTTAGAACTAGTGATATGGCTAGTATGAGAGTTAGAATTAGTCTTAGTGCTAGGGTTAGGGTTAGGGTTAGGAATAGGGCTAAATCAGGGCTAGTGTTAGTGTTAGGTTTAAACTTTGGGTTAGGGTTAGAGTTAGGGTTACGTTTAGGGTAAGGTATTGGGTTATAGCTAGGTTGAGTGCTAGAGCAAGGGTTAGTATTAGCGTTAGATGTAGGGTTATGTTTAGGTTTTTGATTAAAACTAGGTTTAGGGCTAGGATGAGGGCTAATGCTTTTGTTAGGGCTAGGGCTAGTATTAGGGCTAGGGCTAATGTCAGGTCTAGGGTTACAGTTAGGGATAGTGTTAGGTTTATGGCTTGGTCCAGTGTAGGGGTTAGGTTTATACTAATGGTCAGTTTTAGATCTAGGGTTATTATTAGGGTCAGGATCAAGGTGAGGGTTTGGGTTAGGTTAGGGTTTAGGTTTAGGGCTTGAATTATCACTAGGTTGATGGTTTAGGTAATGAAAGGGTTAGGTTTAGGGTTTAGGTGTGGTTTAGTGTAATGTATAGGGTTAGGTTTAGGCCTAGGGTTAGCATAAGGGCTTGGTTATCATTAGGGTAATGGATAGGGTTAGACATAAGATTAGGGGTAGGGTAATGTATAGGATTAGAGCTTTTGTTTGGGTTAGGGTTAGGTTTACATTTAGGGTTAAAACTAGGTTTAGGGGCTGGGGATGTGGCTCAAGAAGTAGCGTGCTTGCCTGGCATGCACGGGTCACTGGGTTCGATCCTCTGCACCACATACCAATAAAATAAAGATGTTGTGTCCACTGAAACCTAAAAAAAAGTAAATATAAAAAAAAAACTAGGTTTAGGACTCGGAATAAGGCTAGGTTTTGGGTTAGGTTAGGGCTACGGTTAAGGCTATGGCTAATGTATGAAGTAGTGTTATGATTAGAGCTAGTGATAGGGTCAGGATTAGGACTATGTCTAGTGTTAGGTTTAAGTTTATGTTTACAATGATGTATAGAGCTAGGTTTAATATTAGGGTCAGAGTCAGGGTCCGAATTAGTTTTTAGGTTAGGGTTAGGACTAGAATTAGAGATAGGATTAGGGCTAGGTGTAGGGTTAGGGTTTGGTTTATGTTAAGTGTTAGGGTTAGGGTTATGATTCTGTTTGGTTTTAGGGCTAGGGATAGAGTTAGGGCTAGTTTTAGGATTAATGTTAGGATTAGGGATAGTGTTAGTGTGAGGTTTAGGCTTAGTTTTAGGGTTAGATTTAGAGTTAGGTTTAGATCTAGGCTTTGAGCTAGGGGTATGGATAGGCCTAGGATTAGGGCTGTTTAGGGCTAGGTTTAGGGTGACGGTAAGGGATAGGGTTAGAACTAGGTATAATGCTAGCTTAAGAGTTTGAGTTAGTCTAAGGGCTAGGGTTAGGGTTGGGTTAGGGATAGGCCTAATTAGGACTGAGATTAGGACTAGGGTTAGTGTTAGGGTTAGGCCTAGGTTTAGGGCTAGGGTTAGTGTTAGGGTTAGGGTTAGGTTAAGGGATGGGATTATAGCTACTTTTAGGACTAGGGTAAGGACTAGAATTAGGGTTATGGTTAGGGTTATGTTTAATGATTAAGCTGAAGTTTATGGCTAGGATATGGGCTAAGGATTGTGTTAGAATTAGGACTAGGATTAGAGCTAGAGCTAATGTCAGGTCTAAGGTTACAGTTAGATAGAGTTTTAGGGTTAGTTTATATTGAGGTCTATTGTAAGGGTTAGGTTTCTTGTTAGGGTCAGGTTTAGAGCTATGGGTATTATAAGGGTCAGGGTAGGGTTAGGGTTTTTATTAGATTAAAGTTTAGGTTTAAGGCTCAAGTTATCATTATGGTTAGGGATAGGTTAATGATAGTTTTAGGTTTAGAGTTCAGGTTAGGTGTAGGGTAATGGATAGGTTTAGGGTTAGGGGTAGGATTAGGGTTTGGCCTAGGGTAGCAGAAGCATTAGGGTTATCATTAGGGTAATGAATAGGGTTAGAGCTAGTGATAGGGCTAGTGTTATGCTTAGTATTAGGTCTAGGATTAGGCTTAGGTTTAGGGTTAGGGCTAAGGTTAAGACTATGGTTAGCTTTAGGGTTAAACCTAGGGTAGGGCTTGGTTTAGGGCTAGATTTTGCGATAGGTTAGGGCTATGGCAAATGTAAGACTTTGTTATGAGTAGGGCTAGTTTTAGGGTTAATGTTACAGCTAAGTATAGTTTTAGGGTTAGGTTTAGAGTTAGGGTGATGTTTAGAGCTATGGTTATTGTTAGTGTCAGGGTCAGTGTTCAATTTAGGGTTATGGTTAATGTGAAAGCCAGAATTAGGATTAGGGTTAAGTTTAGGGGAAGGGTTAGTGTTTGGCTTTAGGCTAAGGGTTATTGTTAGGACTAGGGCTGGGCTTTTCGTTAGGTCTAGAGCTAGAGTTATGGATACATTAGGATTAGGCTTAGGTCTAGGGCTAGTGTTAGGTTTAGGTTTAGGTATAAGGTTACCAGTAGGGCTAGTGTTAGGATTCGGTGTAGGGTTAGGTTCAGGTTTAGACCTATGATCAGTGTTAATGTCATAATAAGGGTCAGGTTTAGAGTTAGGGTTTGGGTTATGGTTAGAGCTAGAATGAGGACTATGGTTAGGACTACTAATAGGGTTACGGTTTGGGTTAGGTTAAGGATTAGGGTTAGGATTAGGATTAGCATTAGGTTTAGGGTTTGGCATAGGGTAAGGAATAGTGTTAGAGCTAGGGTTAGGGCTACAGTTAGGGTTAAAGCTGGGTTTAGGGCTCAGATTAGGGCTAGATTGGAGCAATGGCTAATGTAAGAACTAGAGTTTATAGGGTTATATTTAGGGTTATGGTTAGGGGTTAAACCTCTAGTATTAGGATTACATTTAAGGTTAGGGTGAAATTTAGAGCTAGTGTTAGTGTTAGATTAATAGTCAGGGTAAGGTTGATTTTTAGATTAGTGTTAGGACTCGAATTAAGGCTAGGGTTACTGTAAGGGTTCAGTTTAAGTTTAGGGTGGTGTTTAGAGCTAGGGTTAGTGTTAGGATATGAGTCAGAGTTAGGGTTAGTATTAAGGTTAAGATTAGGACTCAAATTAGGGTTAGGGTTAGGTCTAGGTGTAGTGTTAATGCTTGGTTTAAGTTAAGGTTTAGGGTTACGGATATTGCTTGCTTTTGTTTTACTGCAAGGGTTAGGGTTAGGGCTAGTTTTATGATTAGAGTTAGGGCTAGGGCTAGTTTTAATGTTAGGCTTAGGCTTAGGGTTAGGGTTAGATTTCAAGTTGGGGTTAGATCTAGGGTTAGGACTAGAAATAAGGATTAGGCAATGGTTATGGCTAGGTTTAGGGCTATGGTTAGGCTAGGGTTAGGATTATGGTAATGGATAGGATTAGAAGTAGGGATAGGACTAGTGTGAGAGTTACAGTTACTCTTAGTGCTAGGGTTAGGGTTAGGGTTAGGGATAGGTTTAAAATAGGGCTAGGATTAGGGCTAGGGTTAGTGTTCACCTTAAGCCTAGCATTAGCTTTAGGTTAGGGTTAAAGTTTAGGGTAAGGAATGGCATTATAGCTATGTTTAGAGATAGGGTGAGGTTTAGAATTACGGTTAGTATTATGGTTAGGGTTAGGGTTATGATTAAGGCAAGATTTGGGGCTAGGATGAGGGCTATGTTTCATTTTAGGGTTATGGCTAGGATTAGGACTAGGGCTAATATCAGATCTAGGGTTATGGTTAAAGGCAGACTTAGGGTTAGGTTTATGGTACATGTAATGTAAGGGTTAGGTTTAGGGTTAGGGTCAGGTTTAGATCTAGGTGTATTATTAGGGTCATGTTCTGGGTTAGAAGTTTGGGATAGGTTAAGTTTTAAAGTCAGGGCTTGAATTAGTGATATGGTTAGTGTTAGAGTAAAGATAGGGTGAGGTTTAGGGTTTAGGTTTGGTTAAGAATAATGCATAAGTTTAGGATTAGTGATAGCATTAGGTTTAGGCCTAGGGTTATGGTTATGGAAATGGACAGGGTTAGAGCTAGGGTTAGGGCTAGGGTTATGGTTTTGATTAGGACGAGGGTTAGGATTAGGGTTAGGGTTAAAACTCGGGTTAGGTCCTAGATTAGTGCTAGGTTTGGGGTTAAGATAGTGCTAGGGTTAGGGGTAAGGCTAATGTAAGTACCAGGGTTACAATTAGGGTTAAATTTAGGGTTAGGGTTAGTAATAGGTCTAGTGTTAGGTTTAATGTTAGGGTTAGTATTATGGTCAGAGTCAAGGTCAGTGTTAGTTCTAGTTTTCAGCTTAAAACTAGAATTAGAGCTAAGGTTAGGGTTAGGGTTAAGGGTTGGTTTAGGTTAAGAGTTAGGGTTAGGGCTATGGCTTGGTTTTGTTTTAGGGCTAGTGTTAAATTTATATTTACAGTTAGGGTTAGGATTAGGCTTAGGCTTAGGGTTAGGGTTTGATTTAGAGTTAAAATTAGATCTAGGTTAGGGCTAGAACTAATAATAGGGCTAGGGTTAAACCAAGGGTTAGGCCTAGGATTAGATTTCCATTAAGGGATAGGGTTAGAACTAGGGATGGGGCAAGGGTGAGAGTTAGAGTTAGTCGTAGGGCTAGGGTTAGGGCTAGGGTTAGGAATAGGACTAAATTAGGGCTAAGATTAGGGCTAGGGTTAGTTTTTGGGTTAGGCCTAAAGATAGGTTTAGAGTTATGATTAAGGCTAGGTTTAGGTCTAGGATAATGGCTGGGGTTTCTGTTAGGTTTAGGGCTAGAATTAGGGCTATGGCTAATGTCAGGTCTAAGATTATGGCTGGGGATAGTTTTAGGATTAGGGTTATGGCTTGGTCTAGTGTAAGGGTTAGGTTTAGTGTACATGTCAGCTTTAGAGCTAGGAGATATATTAGGGTCACGGTCAGTATTAGAGTCGGGTTGAGGTTAGGGTTTAGGGTCAGGGCTTGAACTACCATTAGGGTGTGGGTTAGAGTAATGATAGGGTTTTGTTTAGAGTTTACATTAGGTTTAGGGTAATTGATAGGGTTAGGGTTAGCGATAGGATTAAGGTTAGGCCTAGGGTTCACATTAGGGTAAGGGTTATGGTTATTATAATGGATAGGATTAGAGCTAAGTTTAGGGCTAGGTTTATGTTTAGGAATAGGTCTTGAATTAGGGATAGGGTTAGGGTTAATACTAGGGTTAGGCTTAGGTTTATGTTTAGAGAAAGGGTTAGGTTTTGAGCTAGGGTTAGGGCTAAGTTGAGGGTTAGGTTTAGGGTTACTTCAAGGGGTAAAATTATACTACTCATAGGATTAGGGTTAGGATTAGGGCTAGGGACATCATTAGGGGTAGGGTTAGGGTTACAGTAATGTATAAAATTAGATATAGATTTAGGGCTATATTTAACATTAGATTGTGGTTTAGGCTTAGAGTTAGGGCTATGGATATGTTTAGGTTTATAGTAAGGGTTAGGGTTTGAGGTAGGGTTAGGTCTATGGCAAGTGTGAGGTTTAAGGTTAGGTCTAGGTTTAGTTTTCCATTTAGGTTTAGGTTTAGCATTAAGCCTAAAATTAGTAATAAGCTTAGGTTTATGTTTAGAGTAATGGGTAGGTTTAGACCTAGGTTTAGGGCTAGGGTTAAGGTTAAGATTAGGGCTAAGTTTAGGGTTAGATTTAGGAATAGGTGTAGGTTTATGTTTAGAGTAATGTTTAGGCTTTTAGCTAGGATTAGGACGAAGGCGAGGGTTAGGTTAGGGTTAGGGTTAGGGTTATGCTTAAGGCTTGATTTAGGCCTAGGATTAGCTCTAGGTGTTGTGTTAGGTTTAGGCCTAGGGTTAGTGCTATGGGTATTATAAGAACTAAGGTTATGTTCAGGGCTAGTTTTAGGGTTAGGGTTATGGCTAGGTCTAGTGTTATGTTTAGATTTTCGGGTACGGTCACATTTAGACATAGGTTTACTCTAAGGCAGGGTAAGAGTTTGGGTTAGAGTTAGAGTTAGGGTCACAGCCAGAATTAGGACTAGGTTTAGGTCTAGGGGTAGGGTTAGTGTTTGAGTTAGGTTAAGGATTATTGTTAGGGCTAGGGCTAGGTTTATGTTTAGGTCTATGACTAGATTAAGGCTAGATTTGGGGTTTGGTTAAGGTCTAGGGCTAGTGTTACGGTTTGGTCTAGGATTAGGGTCAGTTTTAGACCTAGGGTTAGTGTTAGGGTCAGAATAAGGGTCAGGGTTAGCATTAGGGTTTGGGATAGGTTTAGAGCTATAATGAGGGCTAGGGTTAGGACTATTAATAGGGTTAGGGTTTTGGTTAGTCTAAGGATTAGAGTTAGGTCTAAGGTTACCATCAGGGTTATGGTTTTTCTTAGGTTAAAGGATAGCCTTATAGCTAGGGTTAATGCTAGAGTTAGGGTTAGGGTTAAATATAGGTTTAGAGCTCGGATTAGAGCCTGTTTTTGTGTTAGGGTTAGGGCTAGATTTGGGCATTGGCTAATGTAAAAGCCAGGGTTATAATTAGGGTTAGTTTTAGGGTTAGGGTTAAGGGTAAGTCTAGTGTTAGGTTTAGCTTTGTGGTTAGGGTAATATTTAGAGGTAGGGTTATTGTTAGTTTATGATTCAGCATCAGGGTTAGTTTTAGGGTTAGGGTTAGAACTCAAATAAGGGCTAGGTTTACTGTTAGTGTTCTGTTTAAAGTGAGGGCTGTGTTTAGAGCTAGGGTGACTGTTAGGATATCAGTCAGGGTCAGGGTTAGCTTTAAGGTTAGGGTTATAACTTGAATTAGGGCTAGGGTTACTGTTAGTGTCTGGTTTAAGTTTAGGGTGGTCTTTAGAGCTAGGGTCAGTGTTAGGATATGAGTCAGGGTCAGGGTAAGTTTTAAGGTTAGGGTTAGGACTCAAATTAGTGCTAGGATTACGTCTAGGTGTATTGTTAGGGTTTGGTTTAAGTTAAGGTTTAGGGTTAGGGCTATTGTTCAGTTTTGTTTTAGTCCTAGGTTTAGGGTTTGGGCTTGCTATAAGATTAGCATTAGGGTTAAAGCTAGTGTTAGTGTTAGGTTTAGGCTTTGGGTTAGGGTTAGATTTGGATTTAGCATTAGATCTAGGATTAGGGCTAGGGTTAGGGCTAGGGTTATGATTACGGTAAAAGATAGCGTAAAAACTAGGGCTAGGGCTATGGTGAGAGTTAGAGTTAGTCTTAGGCCTAGAGTTTTGGTTAGTTTTAGGGATAGGGCTAAGTTAGGGCTAGGATTAGGGCTAGGGTTAGTGTTCAGCTTAGGCCTAGTGTTAGGGCTAGGGTTATAGTTAATTTTAGGGTAAGGTTTTAGGGTCTGTAAACAAGTCAAGATGGCACCTGGCATTTTGCCAGAGGTAGTGGATTGAGAAGTAATGCCAGCGAGCCATTAAGATGATAGAGATTCCTTAATGAGTGACTGCTGTGTCTAGATTATGTCAATTAAGTTAAGCTGTGTGTAATCATTAAGATGGTAATTCCTTATTGGTTTACTGCTATATCTAGTTTATGTTAATTAAGTTAAGCTGTGTATTCAGTTATGTATATAAACCCCTCCTGTCCTACAATAAACAGCTCCCACTCCTGCTGTATCAACCTTCACAAATTGTTCATCAACCCCCGGTTAGTTTGCTGCAGCCAGACTGCGGCAGTAAGGTATGGTGTTATAGCTAGGTTTAAAAGTAGGGTGAGAGTTAGAATTAGGGTTAGGGCTAGGTTTAGGGTGAGGGTCATAATTAAGGTTAGGTTTATGGCTAGGATGAGGGCTAGGATTTGTTGTAGGGTTAGGTCTAGAATTAGGTCTAGGGCTAATGTCAGGTATAGTGTTACATTTTGGGGGTAGATTTAGGGTTAGGTTTGTGTCTAGGTCCAGTGTAAGTGTGAGGCTTAAGGTAAGGGTCAGGTTTAGAGCTAGGTGTATTTTTAGGGTCAGGATCAGGGTTAAGGTTTGTTTTAGTTTAAGGTTTAGGGATAGGGCTCAAATGAGCATTAGGGTTAGATTTAGGGTTAGGGTAATTAATTGGGTTAGGTTTAGGTTTCAGGGTAGGTTTAGGGCAATGGAGAGCTTTAGTGTTAGCAAAAGGGTTAGGGTTATGCCTAGGGTTAGCATTAGGATTATGGTTATCATAAGGATAATATATAGGGTTAGAGCTATGGCTAGGGCTAGGGTAAGTTAGGATTAGGGCTAGAGTTAGGTTAGGTTTGGGGTTAGGGCTAGTAACCCTAGCTTAGTGAATGTTTAGGGTTATATTTAGGGTAAAGTTTAGGTTTCAAGCTAGGATTAGGTCTAGGAAGAGGGTTAGGTTTAGTTCTATACTCAGGGTTAGGTTTAGGGTTAGGGCTAGGGTTTTTATTAAGGTTAGGATTAGGTTTAGGGTAATAGGTTGGGTTATATGTAAGGTTAGCTTTATGGTTAAGGTTAGGTTTAGGTTTAAGTCTAATTTTAGGGCTATATTTACTGTTAGTTTTAGGTTAAGGGTTAGGGGTTGAGTTAGGGTTAAGATATGGCAAGGTTTAGGTTTAGGGTTAGGTCTAGGGTTAGGTTTAATGTTTGCATTAGGTTTTCGGTCAGGGTTAGGGATAGGGTTATCATTAGGGCTAGGGATAGAGTTAGGGTAATGGCTAGGGGTAGAGCTAGTGTTAGGTCTAGGGTTAAGGTTAGGATTAGGGCTATGGTTAGGCTTATGGTTAGGGATAGTGGTAGGGTTATGTTTAGACTCAGGGTTAGGCTTTGAGCTGGTTAGGACTAAGGTGAGGGTTAGGGTTAGGGTTAGGACTAGGGTTAGGGTTAGGGTGAGGGATATGCTTAGGGTAGGTTTAGGCCTCAATTATGGTTAGGGTTATTTAATTTTTGTGTTAGTTTTAGGCCTAGGGATAGTGCTATATGTAATGTAAGATCTAGGATTCTGATTAGAGCTAGTTTTAGGGTTAGGGTTATGGCTAGGTGTAGTGTTAGGTTTAGGTTTTGGGTTAGGGTCAGTTTTAGAGCTAGATTTGATATTAGTGTCAGGGCCAGTGTTTAGGTTAAAGTCAGGGTTAGGGTAAAATCCAGAATAGGACTAGCGTTAGGTCTAGTGGTAGGGTTAGTGTTTGGTTTAGGTTAAGGGTTATTGTTAGGGCTAGCACTAAGTTTTTGTCTAGGTCAAGGGCTAGAGTAATAGCTAGATTTAGGATTAGTTTTAGGTCTAGGGCTAGTGTTAGGATTAGGTTTAGGTAAAAGTTTACTGGTAGGGCTAGTTTCAGGTTTCAGTTTCAGTTTAGGGTCAGATTTAAACCTATAATTAATGTTATGGACAAAATAAGGATGAAGGTTAGGGTGAGGTTTTGGGTTAGGGTTAGATCTAGAATTAGGGATTGTGTTAGGACTAGTAATAGTGTTATTGTTTGGGTTTGGCTCAGGATTGGGATTAGGACTATAGTTAGCATTATGAATAGGGTTTGGCTTAGGGTAATGGATAGGATTAGAGCTAAGTTTAGGGCTAGGATTAGGGTTTGGTTTAGGGCTAGTTTTAAGGTTAAGGTTAGGTTAAATCTAGTTATATGGCTTGGTTTAGGGCTGTTTTTGTGTTACAGTTAGGGCTAGGGTTCGTCTAACGCCAATGTAAGAACTAGGGTTACAAATAGGGTTAGTTTTAGGGTTAGAATTTCGGCTAGGTCTAGTGTTAGCATTCAGTTTAGGGTTAGGGTGATATTTAGAGCTGGGTTTGTGTTTGGATATGACTCAGGGTGAGGGTTATTTTTAGGCCTAAGACTAATTAGAGCTTGAGTTATGGCTGGATATGGGTTAGGGTTTGGTTTAGGTTAAGGTTTAGTGTTAGAGCAATGGCTCAGTTTTGTTTTAGGGCTAGTGCTCTGATTAGGGCTAGTTTTGGGATTAGCAAAAGTGTTAGAGTTAGTGGTAGAATGAGGTTTAGGCTAAAGTTTAGGGTTAGATTTAGAGTTATGGTTAGATCTAGGGTTAGGGCTATGGCTAGGGTTAGTGCTCAGGTTAGGGCTATTGTGAGGGTTACAGTAACGAATAGAGTTATAAATAGAAATAGCACTAGGGTGTGAGTTAGAGTTAGTCTTAGAGCTAGGATTAGGGGTAGGGTTAAGGTTAGGGTTGAAATATGGCTAGGATTAGCACTTTGAAAAGGGTTAGGGTTAGGCCTATGTTTAGGGCTAGGGTTAGAGTTAGTTTTAGGGGAAGGGATGGGGTTATATAGCTAGGTTCAGTGCTAGGGCGAGGGTTTAATTAGGGATAAGGATAGGGATAGGGTGAGGGTTCAGATTAGGATTAAGTCTAGGTTTAGGGCTAGAATGAGGGCTAGGGTTTGTGTTAAGGTTACGGCTAGGATCAGGGCTAGGGCTAATGTCAAGTATAGGGTTATGTTTACTGATAGTGTTAGGGATAGGTTTATGGCTAGGTCTAGTGTAAGGGTTAGGTTTAGGGTAGGGGTTAGTTATAGAGCTAAGTTATTATTAGGGACAGAGTCTGTGTTAGGGTTTGGTTTGGGTTAAGGTTTAAGGTTAGGGCTCAAATTAGCATTAGGGTTAGGGTTAGGGTTAGAGTAATGGATAGAGTTAGATTTACAGTTCAGGTTAGGTTTAGAGTAATGTATAGGGTTAGTGTTAGGGACAGGGTTAGGTTTAGGCCTAGAGTTAGCATTTGGTTTAGGCTTATGTTTAGAGTAATGTATAGGTTTATTGCTAGTGTTAGGGCTTAGGTTAAGGTTAGAAATAGGGCTAGGGTTTGGGTTACTCCTAGGGTTACTGTTAGAGTTAGGTTTAGGTTATTGTTAGGGTTTGAGCTAGGATTGGGGCTAGAGAGAGGGTTAGGATTAGAAGGGCTACGGTGAGGGTTAGGGTTATGGTTAGGGCTAGGGTTAGCATTAGGGTTAGGGTTATGTTTAAGGCAATGGGTATATTTAGAACTAGGATTTGGGCTATGGTTACAGTTAGGATTAGGGATAGGGTTAGAGTTAGGGTTAGAGCTAGGGTTATATTTAGGGTAAAGTTTAGAGTTTGAGCTAGGGTTAGGGCTAGGGCAAGAATTAGGTTTAGGGTTTGGGCTAGGATTAGGGTTAAGGTTATGCTTAGGTCTAGGTTTAGGGCTTGTATTAGGGCTAGGTTTTGTGTGAAGTTTATGACTAGTGTTAAGGCTATGGGTAATGTAAGAGCTAGAGTTACAGTTATGGCTAGTTTTGGGGGTTAGGGTTATAGATATGTCTAGTGTTAGGTTTAAATTTTGGGTTTCGATAAGGTTTAGAACTAGGGTTTGTTTTTGAGTAAGCATCAGTATTCGGGTTAGCATTGGGTTTATGGTTAGGGCCAGAATTAGAACTCGGGTCAGGTCTAGGGATAGGGTTAGTCTTTGCGTTAGGTTAATGGTTATTTTAGGCCTATGGCTAGGTTTTGTTTAGGACTAGGGCTAGAGTTATAGCTATATTTAGGATTAAATTTAGGTCTACTGCTAGTGTTACTGTTAAGTTTAGGTGTAGGTTTACTGGTAGGGCTAGTGTTAGTGTTCGGTTTAGTGTTAAGTTCAGGCTTTGACCTAGGGTTAGTGTTAGGGTCAGAATAAGGTTAAGGATTAGGCTTAGGCTTCAGGTTAGTGTTAAAGATAGAATGAGGGCTAGGTTTAGAACTAGTAATAGAGTTAGGGTTTGGGGTAAGCTAAGAATTAGGATTAGAACTATGGTAGCATAAGTGTGAGTTTTTGGCTTAGGGTAAGGAATAGGTTTAGAGCTAGGGTTTGGGTTAGTGTTAATGTTAGGGTTAGGGTTAAAGCTAGGGTTGAGGCTCAGATTAGGGATAGTTTTTGTGTTAGGGTTAGTGCTATGGCTAATGTAAGAACTAGCTTTATGGTTAGGGATAGTTTTAGAGTTAGGATTAGGGCTAGGTCTAGTGTTTGGGTTAAGTTTAGGGTTAGGGTGATTTTTAGAAGTAGTTTTAGGGTCAGAGTCAGGTTCAGTATTAGTTTTAGGGATAGGGTTAGGACTAGGTGTAGCATTAGGATTTGGTTTAGGTTAAGGGTTAAGATTAGGGCTATAGCTCAGTTTTATTTGTGGGCTATGGCTAGGGTTAGGGCTAGTTTTCAAATTAGAATTAGGGTTAGGGCTAGTGTTAGTGTGAGGTTTAGATTTAGAGTTAGGGTTAGATTTAGAGTTAGGTTTAGTTCTAGGTTTAGGACTAGGGCTAGGGTTAGGACTTAAGTTAGGGCTAGTGTTAGGGTTATGCAATAGATAAGGTTGGTACTAGAAATAGGTCTAGGGCTAGAGTTAGGGTTAGTCTTAGGGCTAGGTTTAGATTAGGAATACAGTTAGCAATAAATTAGGGCTAGGATTAGAGCTATGGTTAGTGTTAGGATTAGGCCTAGGGTTAGGGCGAAGGTTATTGTTATTGACAGTGTTAGGGTTAGGATTAGGGTTAGGGGAAGGGATATGGTTATACCTAGGTTCAGAACTAGGGCAAGGGTTGAAATTAGTGTTTTGGCTAGGGATAGGTTTCAGGTTAGGATTAAGGCTAATTTTAGGACTAGGACGATGGCTCAGGTTTGTGTTAGGTTTAGGTAATGGATAGGGTTAATGTTAGCAATAGGTTTAGGGTTAGGCCTAAATGATAGGGTTAGATTTAGGTTTAGGTCTAGGGTTAGTGTTAAGTTTAGCGTAACTGTTAGGGTTTGAGGTAGGATTAGGACTACAGCAAGGGTTAGATTTACGGTTAGGTCTTGGGTTAGGTTTACAGTTAGGGTTAGAGTAGGCTTAGGGTTAGGACTATTGTTAAGTTTACAGTTAGTGTTAGAGTAGGTTTAGGGTTAGGGCCAGTGTTATCATGACGTTTATAGTTAGCATTAGGGTAATGGGTGGGGTTAGAGCTATGTTTAGAGCTATGTTTGGTTTAGGCTTATGTTTCAGGTAATGGATAGGTTTAGGGCTAGGGTTATGGCTAGGGTTAGGGTTAAGGTTAGGCCTAGGGTTAGTGTTAGGGTTAGGTTTAGGGTAAGTGTTAGGATTTGAGCTATGGATAGGGCTAGGGCGATGGTTAGGTTTAGTGTCAGGTCTAGGTTTCGGATTAGGGTTAAGTTTAAGGCTAGTGTTAGTATTAGGGTTAGTGTCATGTTTAGGGGAATGGATAGGGTTAGAGATAGATTTAGGGCTAGGATTATGGTTAGGATTAAGTCTAGGGTTAGGTTTAGGTTTAGGGCCAGTTTTAGGGTTAGGGTTAGATTTAGGATAATGCTTAGGGCTAGGTTTAGGGTTAGGGTTATAACAAGATGTAGGGCTCAGTTTAGGGCTATATTTTGTGTTAGGTTAGGGCTAGGATTAGGGCTACAGCTAATGTAAAAACTAGGATATGATTAGAGCTACTTTTAGGGTTACAGTTAGGGCTATTTCTAGTTCTAGTGTTAGGTATACTTTAGGTTGATGTTAGAGCTAGGGTTAGTGTAAGGTCAGAGTCCGAATCAACGTTTGATTTAGGGTTAGGTCAGGACTGGAATTAGGGCTAAGGTTAGGGCTAGGTGTAGGGTTACGTTTTGGTTTAGGTTAAGGGTTAGGGTTAGGGCTATGGCTCAGTTTTGTTTTTAGGGCTTCAACTAGATTAGGAGTAGTTTTAGTATTAGTGGTTAGTGTTAAGGGGCTAGTTTTAGAGTGAGGTTAAGGCTTATG